>NW_010266627.1:25450-28432 GCF_000690775.1 Eurypyga helias | reverse complement strand
TCCTCCTCCACTGGAGCAGGGGGAGAGTTGAGAGAGGGACTGTGTGGCACTTCATTGCTATCTGAGGTTAAACCACCACAGTCCTTGCTGACACCCAATGTGAGGCTCGAAGGTTTGAGATAATATATCTGATTACTGTGTGTTAAAATGGAATTGTTATAAGTATTTATTATAATGTTTTGGTGGTGGCTGGTCAGCATTTTGAGTTCTTTGCTCTTTGGGTTGTTATTAGTGTGCCATCTGATGCTCTAAGTATTCCTTATTACGCTGATTATGTATGCTTGAGCCTGGCTGACGGGTGTTGTTTGGATGGTCGGTGTAATACTGGTGGTGGGAGAAATACAGTATTTGTAGTCCATATTGTCAGCATCCCTGTTCCTCGCAAGCCAGTTCCTGGAGCCTTTTACTGAATACACCTTTACCTCTTTTCCCTCAGGGACCCAGCCTATGAAGGAGAAAATATTCTGATTTTTTCCCTCGACTCCCAGGCCAATGGCAAAAGTATGTGAGTATTTTTTAAAATTTTCATGCTCTTGGAGTGTCCTATGGCTAGGGATCAGCATGCTTCTGAATGTTCTCCAGATCTGGTTCAAGGTTAAACAACTATTTGGAAATTCTGCCCTATCTGCTACCAGTGCTCAGTGTGAATGTGTTATCAGAACCCACGCAACGGGCAGGGTGTGGGCCCAAACCCCGGCAGCTGTGAACATAGTTATTCCACCCCCCAAGGCTATTCAACCTTTCAAACACTATCCCTTAAATATATTTTGGTTGTGTTTTCTTGAGTAGAAACATTTTCTCCTTTATTCCTGTAGCATCCATTCTTCAGCCCTGTATTTAAATATGCATTTTTCAGCTGGAACAAGTGGAAATTTAAGCAAACACAATTTTTTTTTTTTCCCCAATCATAGCTGGCATTTTTAAATATTAATATGAATTTATGGAAATACATGCTGGTGAAGGCATTTCATTATATATCAGGACAATCTTTTTCAAGGTAATTTTGAGACAGTATTTTCTGAGCTACGTGATTATAACAGCGTGAACACTTCCTGTAACACTTGCCTGTATTTTTGTGAAACACATGCAGAGTCCAGCTGGGAAGTTATATGACCCTCTTCAGTTTTAAGCCTGGTCAAACACTAGGCCTGCATGCGTCTGAATTTATACTAAAAAAATGAACTCATATAGCATTAGTATGGTCAAATAGATGTGGCTAACTTTGAACATCTGATTAATTTAAATGTTCTTTATTTTCATATTTTTATCAACTGTATAGTTTATGTTCAGTTTCTAAAGAACTCTCCTCTTTTTCTTTTCTTAACCAATATGCCTTTCTGTTGAGCCCACAAATACTTAGTATTTATGTCTGTCATCAGATTTTTGTAATATCTCTTTCACAACTTTCAGATTTGAGTATAAATAACACAGTACAGCCAGTTCTATAGAATATGTTTTAATCAGAGTAATTTGAGGTTGGATTTATTTTGAACGCTCACAATCTAGTCTTTACTTTTGTAATTTATTATGTCAAAGCTGCAAAAAGTAGACATTAACTAGGACTAGGACTACTTCATACAGTCTGCTGTGAACACATGGACCCGAAATAAATGAAATGACAAAAATTTTCCCCAAGCAGTGCTAAGTACTGGTGAAGATTTAGAGAACAGAAGCGTTGACTTCTTTAGCACTGTGTGCTGGGGAACTGGGTAGGCTTGCCATCCCTACATCCTTAGATGCAAAGAAAGCATTTGACAGTGCAGTATTGAAGTATTTCACATTTTGAAAGATTTATAATTTTTATCCAGCTTTTATTAACAATCAAGGCACTCTGAGTCAAAGGGAAGAGATATGATTCAATTCTGCCTTCATTTTCCCGGGTCAGGTTCCATATGAATTAGCTTATGTTCACTAAAATTATCAGTAAGGATCAAATAATGCCCAATGATAAATTTAACACAGATGTAGGACTATCATTTTTGCCTGTACAATAACCATAGACCTTCCATCTTTTGTAGTAAGACTTAATTGATTTATAGGGGGTACTCCTACAGGTAAAGAGGAAAAAATATTAATGAGATAAAATACTTCTGTTAATGAAGAATCCTGGGCATTTTTCCAAAGACTTAATGAACATTCTGGAAGACTTTGTTCCATTCTAAAGGTGTAAAAGCAAGTAGGACATTTGATTTTCACTCTGAGGTTTGCTTTATTATAAAGAACTTTCAACTTGAATGATAAAACTGGTTAAATGAAAAAGATTATTTTAAATTTTCTGCATTTTTCCACCTGGATTCAGTTATCACAGCTATAAAATAAAATATGTCATTATATTTTCTGAATAATAATTAATACTGATAAATATTAAATACTACATTAATTAAAATAAAATTAATTAATGGAATTTTTCATTGAATTTCTATAACAAATAAATATGTGCTTACTCATACAACTTCTCTGAAAATATACATTCTCAGCAGCGTGTAGAGAATACATACCAAAGGTCTAGTGAAATGGGGGGAGAAAATATTTGGTCAGTTTTAGTTTCTGTGACATTATCTGCAATGGCTTCAACAGATTAAAACCTGTCACTGTTCTAAAAGCCCGCTTGGATCAACATGATCAACATCATGAACTGATGCAGTGTGCATCTCAATAAAAGGGATTTTTTGAGATGCATATTTAATGATTTTTGGAACCTTTGAAGTTTTGTCATTTTATGGTAATGGCTTCTTTTGGTTCGGGGTTTTTTTGGGGGGGGGGGGGGGGGGTGCACATGAATAGCTTTGGTTTTCTGAGATCAGTCAAGTACCTGATGTAGACTTACCATGCTGGAGTTGCGCAGCCTGCTATTTTCTGGGGTTTTTGTGCTGTGCGTGACTTCCTTTATGGAAGAGACATAATTATGGAGTTGTCATTGTATCCTAGTACCTTTCAGAAACCTTGAGATGCAGACAGACTTAACCTGGGCTTTTCAAAACA
>NW_010266627.1:23514-25336 GCF_000690775.1 Eurypyga helias | reverse complement strand
CCTTAGCTGCTAAGGAATTAGAGATGCTCCTTAAAAGTTTTTCCTTGCTATTACATGAGAAACCATGTTAACATCAGTGATAGCCCATGGCTTTCTGGGGAGACAGCTGGAAATCCGCTCAAAGTTCCTTCAAATGACACTAACGTCAGTGCGTGGGCAAATTAATCCCTCCCTCAGTGCCTGATTGTACGGAGTCACTGTACGAGCTGCTCAGAGGCTGGGTGTCAGGAGCTGCCATACAGCTTCCCTTGCCTCTTTCAAGGCAAAGGTGATGGCCTCGAAAAAGTCATCCTGTGGCACACATGTGACCACCCACTGGGTTTACAGGGTGCTTTTAGTTTCGCTCTTTATCAGCTCATCTATCTGAAACACTCCTCACCTCCACGAACTTCAGCGTTTGTCCATTTTTTATTTGTCTGATCACTACTGCATTCCTCCCCTTCACCAATACCAAAATTTGGAGCCCCGGGTTACCACTGTGCAGATAGCTGTATTTAGCATAGGGTATGTAGTGGGGGCGAGGGGCATGTTGAGTTTTTCTTCATATATTTCTGAGACATAAAACTGCCAGGTGGGAACTGAGAAAGGAAATTTGCAGTTAGAGTAATAAGGAGGAAAAGACATTTAATGTAATGCTGTAATTCTACCAATTCAATTGAATTTAAAAGCAGTCAAGAAATCTAGGATAATAAAATCTCTAGAATTGGTGCGAAACCTGGCAGCTGGGCAAAGGACAGAAATATTCCCTGTGCCCCTGCAAAGGGTAAGAGTGTCCGTACTCAGCCATAACAAGTGTTGCCTGACAGCAACTGGCTGGGCAGGGGCCATGCTGGGGGCTCCAGAGCAGCCTGTCCCTGCCTAAAACAGGGTCGGGAGAAGAACGGCGATGCAACACTGGTGGGATGGATAACACTGTGCAGGATAAAGCGTGCTGCTCTGGAGAAAACCTGGTTACACTGATTCCCCTGTTCAGTGAAAACCATTCTTTTTAAACAGCAGTAGCAACCCACCAGCAAGCTCACAATCATGTGGGACTTAATTACTCTATTTGTCTAAATGCTTTCACCTCTAGCCTTTCCTTTTCCTGCAAATTTAGACTGATGTTTTTACGGGCAGAGCTTGTCATGCTGTGGGACCTTCACAGTTATCAAGAACATTTGCCTTAGCAATGTTGTCTTAGCAAATGTTCTTAATAATTGAGAAGGTCCCGCAGCATGACACAAAAATAGTGTCTACTCTTTAGTACTATGTGACTGATTTGGAGCCCAAAACAACCCAGATGAGTAGGAGAGCTGGATTTAGTAGCTGATCTAGAGCTATCAAAACTGCTTCAACACCATAGATAGTACATCAAACTGAATAACCAGTGACAACAGAAACTAATTTGGTACCATCACATGGGCTGACAGCAGGTGTTAGACCCCACAATTAGCTGTCTACACTTAAAATGCAAGTGATACTTGATGCTACAACAAACTGAAACCATTTAGAGATCAGCCACATGGTTTTGGGGGGCTTTTTTGTTTTTTGGTTTTTTTTTGTGGCAGGGAGGACAGGGCTCATACTGCAGTCCTGGAAAAAAACTGAGATTGTATTTTCATGTTTGGTGGTAAGGCACAACTAATTCTTTTTTCTGCAGGATTGGCTCCTCAGTCCAGGCTCACCTTGCACCCCCATGGCCTCCTGTGCTGGCATCGAAATGAGTGACTGACAAAAGAGGAAGACTCAGCTTTCTATGCCTTCATTGCTACTGAAGACATGACTGCGAGATCGTAGCTTTAGTTTCTGCTATTTGACCATTTGGGATAGCAAGGAGCTCATA
>NW_010266627.1:14599-23488 GCF_000690775.1 Eurypyga helias | reverse complement strand
GGTTCCCAACAGCCTAAGGGGGTTATGCAGACTAGTACCAAATGCCAAAACTCATTTTTCAAATACTGTTTTCACCCAGTTCGTCTAAAGTTCAAGCACAATCTCTTGAACCCAGTGTAGCTTAGGACTGAGGAGACTTCTCCCTTGCTACTTCTCTGTTCCCTGACCTGGCTCCAGAAAAATCTCCCTGTGGCACACACAATGGAGATACCACACCATGCTTGTTCAGCTTTCTGACAACACCAAAACAGTCCAAGACGCTTCTATTTTCCTGATCAATGGTACTGTACCTCCAAAAAATCTGTATTGCTCTCTGAGCTGGTTTCTGCCATAAAAAACGCACACATGATGTATATAAACATGTACATACATTCATTTATATTCTCAGTGCAGAGGATGAAATAATTCTGCACCAGGTACGTTTTTGTGCTGTTCAGGCACATGGTTGCTTTGCAAGCAAAATAGTAGATCTTTCATTTGCCAGTGACATTGCACAAAGTGCTTATAATTCAGTGTTAGCTTATCAGCCGTCCAATCTCCCACTCCAGGGAATGTGTCAACCATCAAAAGGAGTGGAGGAGGTGTGCTGAATCTTAATGGCTTCTATTTCACCAGACTCACTTTCTTAAGGGCATTTAATCAATGAGGACAAGTAGTAGGCAGATTTTTAAATAAATGTGTCACTTTAGGTTAATCCGCAGTACAGTTGAATGTATTTGTTTATGCGATTCCCTGAATATGTTCCTCTGCTGCTCAGCTGAATTGATAATCTGTAAATCAAAACATGTTACAAGTAGTTTTAAACTAGCCCTTGAGCAATAACTTCATTTGACCTACCGGTATCTAAACCATCCAGAAGTTTCAGATCCAAGGGTGTTTAATATCAGTGTTCCATATTCAGCAGTTTTCAGCAAGTCTTTGGTTCAATGAATCAAACTGAAGTTTGGTCATTGCAGGTTTATAGGAATATTTTAGTGGATTGTTTTTATTTGACTGTGTTTTATTTGGGGTTTACTTATTTATTTTATTTTTTGAAGCAGTCTTTTGGGAAAAACAAAAATCAAATGAGAAAGTAGGAAAATAAAACACACAAGCATTTGTAATATTTAAGCATTTCCTCTTAGGATTGCTTATATATAACTTAAAAATCTCAGATCTATTTACTTTTAAAACAATAAAAACACTCAAACAGATAAAATGGGGTTTATGGCTATATAGGTACATTTGTTTGTGCTTTTGCAGGTGATAAACAGCTACCCAAGAATTCTGATTTACAACATTAACTCCCTGCTAATTAAAACACTGAAACTGTTCATCCTTCCTGCTCAGATATGAAACAAAGATTATCAGAAAAATCATGAGGGGAAAAGGGTTGTGTATTAGTGTGCATTAATCGTGTTTAGTCCACTGTAAAATGGATCTAAATTAGCCACTGTTACAATGATCCTTATATATTGGTCTTCAGAGAGAGGAAAACTGACCAACTAGTGGAAAAAATGGCTAGCCCATCTGTACTTGAGACTTGCACTGATGCAAAATATTGGCAAAGCTGCTTTGATTTACACTGATATGTACAAGATCATAATCAAGCCTAACAGCTAGACTGAATGCTATTTGTGTTACTCAGCTGTGAGAACATACAAGGCCTGACTGTGTAGTTAAAACCCCTTGGAGACCAATGCTGATTCTACCTGCATAATGACCAGAGAACTGTACTGTAACGTAGAAATTATTCTGTGCTAATACAGAAAATTTCTACCTACAACCATGTATTGAGGTCTTTGGTGGAAACACTCTGCAGATCGAAGCGTGTGACATTGCAAAGGACATCTGTGATTACAAGAGGCTGCTTGTGTTATGTAATATAAATCATTTGAGCATGAGCATCCAACCAGAATATGACTTTCCAGTTCATGTGAGGAGTAATTAGATCGGTGAGAGCGCACCACATGCAGAGTAGTGAAATAAAATAAAACGCATCAATAGATCTCATAGACAAAACAGAAAATAGGGCTGAGGAGGTGTTACAGGTGCTCTCAGCAATGTTCTTACGATTTTAAGGGTGATTCTCAAATGACTCCAGCCTGCCACAACTACTCTGTTTCCGAGCCACGAAGCATTCGCATTGTAAGTGCTCTTATAAACATACATATAACAGGTACTTTCAAGTGTATATTCATGTGCCAATTTGTATCACAATTTCACTCTTCTTTATTCGAGACAAATTAAACTCATTCCTGTGCATCCTACTGGTAATGTACAATTAGCTTCCTGAGACTGCAATCTATTTTTCTCTCCTACCTTGCAGGGGGCTTTGAAGACACCAGGTAAAAAACACCTCATTGCTTTAAGAAGGATCTTTAATATGGATCTGAATGCCATATAAATCAAACCATTCTGTAAACTGTGCCTCAACCTCTTTAAACATATCTCCATGTTAGCTTTAACATCATTATGTCCCATTGTGATGAAAATGGACTTTCTGTATCCTGTGATAATGAAAATAGCCACTTTATGCAGTTTCTGTCTGCAATTATGCAGGCTTTTCTCAGACTCTAGAGAAATCTAAGCTAATTGCTTTGGGACTTTTGCTACATTTCCATAAATTCTTTGTTAATTTTTCATGAGAAACTGTTATTGCAGTTGGCCTTAAAGTTCCCATTGTATTCAATAATGTAAAGAAGTCATTATGAAAACATAACCAATTCACTAGTGCCTCCATCAAAGCTAGACTCTTTTATCTACATGTATTCTCAGGTGAGACTGAATGACTCATCCAAACCCTTCAGTGACTTTTTTTTTTCGTATTTTGATACACGCTTTTCTTCATCTGAGCTTACTCAAAGCAAATCTAAAAGTGGTTCTGTGTGGTGCGTGACCTTGTCATTATAGGACATGAATTGAGTTTGCTTTATCTGACAGTTGGCTGTGGAATTGCTTTTATACCTACTCATCAAGCCAAAGACAAAGAATTCTGTTTTAAGTGACACTGTGGTAATAAAAATGAGGCACATTTCCAAGGGAACACTTCACAACTGTGATGTTGTATTTGATTTATTGATTATTTTGAACTGAAAGTCATGATTTCTGTAGACCAGAAAAAACAATAAAATATTAAACTGAATCCACTGTAGTGCACTTTGTGCAGATACTCGGTAACACAAACACAGGCTCTACCCCGATGGGTGTTGAGCATTTCTTATCATGACCCTTTTTTTCTCTCCTTACCCAGCTGAACTTCAGTACACTGGTGCACATTCTCTTCTGCAACATACTTTTAAAATGCAGTGATTATGGATGTTAATTGTTATTAATTAGATAATACCCTACAAAACAGTGATACAGGTGATTTTGGATGAGGAATTCTGGGGTGGCTGCAGTTCTTTGCAGGCTCTTGAAATAACAGTAGCTCTCCACAGCTGACTACAGCTGGTCAAATGTTTTGTGAAAAGAATATTACACAAATCCATAATCAAGCACTGTCAAAAGCATGGCTAAAGTTCTGTTCTTGACTGTGAAAATGTATGTCACTATCTTCTTCTGCAAGCTGCAGTGTAAAAGCTTTGACTGCATTCTGAGGACAAATGTCTCAATGCAAAAATCAGCAGATTTGCATTTGTTTTGGTGGAACAATTTGCTCTTACTACACCCCCACCCTCAATGAGGTCTGGACTTAAACAAAAGCATCAGTGCAGTCCATCGAGATGCTACTTTAAAAGTCCCTGAACCATATGAAACCTGCTTGGCTCCCTCAGACCACTGAAAAAAAACTAATAACACTGAAAGCATCTACCCCATTTTCAGAGCTGATTTCATATTACAGATTTTTATCATTCAGCTCTTTTCGCTATGATCATAACTTATTGACATATTTATAATCAGGTACGTGCCACTCCCGCCTCTGAAGCAGTTAATATAATTTGCAGTGCAAGATAGACTTCCACAATGATTTTCACTTGAATGTTGCAATAGAAGAAAACATACGCTACTAAGAAATAAAAATTAAAAAAAAAAAAAGTAGAGAAAGGATCAGTGTGAAAAAAAATCACCTTGAAAAATCAGTATAAGCCAGTCTTTTTCTAGTTAGAGAATATTGCTTAGTGATATGATTTATGGAAAGCACGGGTTTTGCCGATATCAATAGTAACCATTACAGATTAGAACTGAATCATTTAATGACCTATCTTTCTCTAAGGTCCTCTAACGTCTGATTGCTGAAAAAGGCAAGGGATTGTAAGCAAACCTCAGAAATCTCTAAGGTTTGACTCAGAAACATGCTCACAAATCCCATTGCTTATCCTAAGCTTTTCTAAACCTCTTTCGTGTGGTAATGAAGCAGAGGATCATTGTATGATTGGATCTCTTATTCTCTTGTAGGTAGGTGGTCTAAAATAAAAGAAAACCAATACTGCTTGTGATATTTATCTTAATCTTAAATAAGTAAAATGCAAAAACCTTCAATAAGTAAAATGTTAGCCGCACTTTTTACTTTGTCACCAAAAAGATAAAGCTGGCCTCAATGATACACACAGATTCCGTTTTTTTACATTTGTTAGGGATTTCCTGATGCTGGAGACTACCAATTCAAGACCTGTGCCTTTCCTATACTTCCCAGGAGCTGTGGTGCTTTGTTCTCCAAGGAAGTGACTGACATGAATGGGAATATTGGCAGCATATGGCACCACTCAGGATGTCAGAAGTGGATGATGTGTTCTACTGGAGGGAGATTTACTCTGTTTTAGTCCTCGTCGTGCGCGTTCCCAAGCAGAGCACATTCACAGCCTCTCAGAGATGGCAGTTTTACTACTGCTGCTTTTCAAGGATTTGCTGCCATGGATGCTAATGGTGAGACAAGTGAGAGAAGCAGTATGGTAGCTAGTAGGTGGAGAATTTTACTATTAAGGGTCTTAACTATTGGGTTTTTCCTTATTGCAGTGGTAGCAAAATTAGTGAGTGGTATTAGGAAGCTAAGCTTTCCACATATATGACTTAAAAAATGCTTGAACACTGTATATCTCTACTTCATCCCAGAGGACTGGG
This sequence comes from Eurypyga helias, assembly GCF_000690775.1. Lineage (NCBI taxonomy): Eukaryota > Metazoa > Chordata > Aves > Eurypygiformes > Eurypygidae > Eurypyga > Eurypyga helias. The sequence continues at coordinate 18,448 of NW_010266627.1, read as the reverse complement.
TATGTATTTCTTTCCCCAGAGGTACAACCACCCTCTCCACGTTGGTTCTCTTCCACACAACACTGGGTTTGCTTTGAGAGAAATGATTGAAAGGCCTGCCCTTATCCCAAAAGTCTACACCTCTTGGAAGACTAAGTAGGTCTTAACAGTTGGTCTGCCTTTCTTTTCACCATCTTCCCTCCAACTTATGCTCCAAGCAACAAATCCAACCCTGTGAGTTCAGAGTGGCCCAGGGAGAAAAAATTGATCCAGTGGCAGGGGCAGAGGATCTCTCCATTCATAAGGATGTAAAAGGCAAGAAAGTATAATTATGCTTTCCCCTGTAGTTGCTGAGTGCATCTGAGGAGATAGGATGTTATTTGGGATGGGGCTAAACAAGGTGTTAACTGAGAGGGGTGGAATGTAGATTAGTGGAAGAGTCGTGGGTGGGACGTGAAATGCTGGAAACTAACAGATCCAAATAGGAAAGGAGATGTAAACACCTGTGCTTGCATGAATGTGTGTGCACATCTGTCTGCTCACATAGGATTGAGGTGGGAGCCAAAGGAAATAAAGGAAAGGGGAGCGGAAAGGTGAAAATGCAGGGAGCACTTCCAAGAGTTTTTTTCTTAAAAAAACAGCTACGGCCAATGTTCCTAATACAGACAGTGCTGCAGTAATGCAGGAAAACAGAGTTCAAACTTCTGGTGACTAATTGAATGGTTTTGCTGTGCTTCCCTAAAGAAGTCATTCTGCTTTGTTTGTACATGATAATTGCAACAGAGTTCACAGCTAGTAGTCCCTTTAATGGTAAAGAAAATTTCACTTGGGTAAACTCAGTCCAGCAGGCCAGGTATATTGTATCTTGAATATGTTCACAAGGTCATACCCAGGCTAGGTAATTCCTTCTTTTGTAGCTGCGTCTTCGTGGTGTTTTCTTTTACAAGACAGTTTCTTTCTAGATTTTCGGTATTTTGTTGCTCTCATACTGCTTGAACCATGATAGTAAACGAAGTGATTACACGAACTAGTGAATATGGTTTGGTTCTTTTCTCTTTTCTTTGCTTCAGTATTTGCTAAATAAGTAAGAGAACGACAGCTGCCTGAACTATTTGGGGAGAAAACATAAACAAGGTCAAACACATACCGTCAACTAGCCTTGGATTCTTCCAGAGCCCTTAGTGTTCAGTTTCAGTCTACCAGACAAGAAGATTATTTAGGGAATATATACACAAGGCATGCATAAAATTTTCCCTGAATCGTTAGCTGGCTATGAGACTGATCACCAAAAGCAACACAAAAAAAGCCCTTTCATTCTTACAACAATCATTCTTTTTCTGTTAGCTGAGTGTATGCAAAAATCCCTCGACATAGATACATATAGTACTGATTTCCATACAAGTAAGTGCTGTTGAGCACTATCACATTCCAACTAGCTTTGCTGTGAAGACAATTGTTCACTGAAAGCTATTGGAAAGATAAAGTTCACATGCCTTAGGGGGAAAAAAAAAAAAACCCCAACACAAAGCAATAACCAAAACAAAAAAATAACCCCTGCAAACTTTTGACTGTTAAAGTCCATTATGCATTATGCTGGCCTTTACTTCAGTGAAGGATGTCATAGAAATGCTGTTACAATAACAATGAAAAACACATTTCTTTACATGATGCTTCATTTGCGAATTCCCTGTGGCTAGTGCATTTCTTTCCCAAACTGAAAGAAATGAAGTGTCATGTGTATCAGCTTGTTCTTCATTGCTCACATTCCTCTTTGTGTTGATGAGAATTTTTCAGCACAAGAATGCAAGAACAGTACTTTACTTAAAGATACTGCGCTATGTTAAGCAGACAGTATTGTCGTTATTTAGCAGCTATGGTAGACAGTGGATGCAGTCCTGTTGATTTTATTAAAGAGGCTGTCAGGATCTATAATTCACACATCATTAACCGCTTCATTAAGACTACAGCAGCTCTGTGAGCCCTAAACTTGTAGCAGTTTCAAGACAATACAAGTAAATGCTCACTGGCTGAGACACTCGGGCATCTCCAGTGACTTGTTCACTGGATAGTTAAAAGCCAGTACTGTTTTTTAGGAAACACTTTTTTTGAACGATAAGCATAGATGCATAAAACATGTTTGCTTAGAATTGATTTGATTTAAGTTAAAAGCATTACTTTGCAATGAGGTGTGCACTCTCACATCGTCAATCAAAAAAAAGGCAATAACATACCAAAATGTACAGTCATTTAAGTATTTTCATATGGTTTAGGTTTTCTTTACTGGAATATGGAACAGCCTGTGTGCTGAAACAATGTGAAGCGCAACTCGAACAGACAGGAGCAATGTGAATCATATTTATTTAAGAATTTAGAAGAAATGGAGCATTAATTATAGAGAGAAAATTTTTATTTTCCTACAATTTTCCCCAAGTCCTCCTGTATTTCCATTCTGCTATACCCAGGCTCTTGTGCTTGCTTTCCCTTCCCCTCTTTCAGTAGACACCTCCTTCCCTCTCCCTGTTTCTTTTGTTAGGGCTACCAACTCAGACATAAACACACAGCATGGATTTTGACCTGCCCTTTGGAACCTGATAGACTTGAGCAGATTTGGAAAGAAGCAGAAAGATTTGCGCTTCCACCGATTATGCAGAGCCAGTCGTGGAAGCCTCCTGGGTGGGATGCATGTGCAGCCCTCACAGCATTGCCCAGCTCTTCCCCTCTCTTTTCCCTGACCTTTTTACCTTCTTCCATTGCCCTGCACCCATTGCATCGCAGCCACCATTTGTGCTCCCTGTGGGGACGCAGAAGTAGGGAATAGATCCAGTGGCCGGGTGCTGCTGGCTTTGGATCAGCCACCCCCTGATGATGCAGAGCTCTTTGATACCAGGGTACTGCTGGTACTCTGCAAGCTTATATCTGCCGATGGGAAAGGAGCTCCCATTCCGTTGCTAGCATCCACAAATTTCCAGCCATCCGCACCTCAGGAGCTGCAAGTACAGCATGCTGGAACACAGCCAGCAGCCATCCCTCCTTCCATGCAAGGGGCCTGTGGACACTTTGCTCCGTGGGGTCCCTGTAAAGATCCTGTCCATCTGCCCTAGATGCTTCCAGGGTCCTCCCACAACTCCTTCACCCCTGATTACTCCAATCCCTCTGGATACTGCATAGGCTAAGCCCCATGTCCACCCCTGGAGCTGCTGTGGGGCAGTCACTGAGCTAAGGCCCGAGGACCAGGCATCGTGGATGCTCACCACCACTGATGCTGCAAGCTAAGATGCCCCGAGGGGTCTGTAGCAGCATTGCTGAGGCCTAGCATCTTGTACTGGGGCTTCCCAGCAACCACAGCCTGGCACCTCTAACCCAGTGCTCAGCCCAACCTACAGGTAGTCCCTAACAGATAAAAAGCCAAAAATCTACTTTCTTTGGTAAAAAAAAAAAAAAAAAAAAAAAAAAAAGATTATCTTTGGCGCATAAAGTTTGGGCTCAGCCTGCTGCCAGCGTCAGGGTTAGTGACAAGAGCAAGCCCAAAGCTACAGTAAGACTGGGGCTGCAAAGGGGATGCCAAAAGAAACCAAGGGCTGTCTGGCAGTCAGGCTTTTCACAGGTTTTTTGTCATGAACTTTTTGACGGTTGCCAAATAAAATAAATGGGATGATACTGTATTTGTTTTCATCAGCCCAGGAGCTCTATGAAAAGCATAATTGATTGATGTTACCCCAAAAGTCCATTTCATTCTTGCTAACTTAATTCCTTGTTGCTTTACTGACAATTTAAATAGCATAGTTGTTGCTATAAAGTAAATCTCTAGGTAAATACACTGTCAGCAAACATATTGTACCTTTCTTGGAGGCAGAATGTAATGTATTGACA
>NW_010266627.1:5934-14507 GCF_000690775.1 Eurypyga helias | reverse complement strand
AATTTTTATTTTCATAATTTTACTTTTTCTCCTCTGCATTTATCTAGAGAGATCTGTAGAAAGATTTCTGCTCAGTCACAGTAGATTCTTTCAAGGTTAAAACCCAGGTCTCCAGGGTAATGTATTATTCTCTGTGTGAGATGAGAATGTTTCTAAGAATGGTCTAATCAGGAAAAAAAAAAAAATCTTTTACCAAGAGCACAATGCTTACTATTTTTGCTGGAGGACAGTTTGACCATTGCATAATGGTCACCACTCACTGCATGCTAACAGTTTATTGGGATGTAAAACTCTGTCTAGGGTTGAGTTCATTCTTTCTATGTTTTCGTGTACTAGTGGTTACTCAGAAATAAGGTCGGCTATGTTTTTCCAGCCTTTTTCTTTAGTGTCATCCAAACATGTCAAATACTATAGGACAAAGCTGGCTTTTGTAAAAGGGACTGAATGAGGAGCTTCATGGGGTTTTTTCCCGTAATTATCACTAGTGAGTATTTGTGCCCTCAACAGCAAAAGTACTGGTTACGTTGGGAGCTGGTAGATTTTGCACAAACTGGAGGGGTAGTCACTGTGTAAACAATTAGAGGCCAAGATTTTCCACCGTGACCTTGCACTGACCTCAGCCTTGAGGTATAAACTTCTTTGCGAGAGGTAAAACATGAATGCCTTCCTGTCTGTCCAGGACAGATGGCCTATGACATGGTAGTAAATTCAATGTGCCCAAGGCCATTCTCTAGCAATGAGGCCAACCTACACAGAACAGCACGCTTCCTTTCCTTTAAATTATCCTGCTGTTCAAAACAAGGCAGCCAGATCCAAACCTACAACTTGGGTACAGTCACATTCCACATCCAGCAGACGGTGCGGGTCCACAATGGGATGAGGCAGCCCTGGCACCGTGTCAGTATGGATGGGTGAGCCTAGTGCTCAGTGCTATTCCCCAGCTCTCCTTAATTTAACAGTATAGATACAGCTGAGGGGGATTTCTTCTGGTGCTCCTCACTCTTTCTGGGGAGTAAGTCTACTCATTTTGTGTTCCTTTTACTTAGAAGAGCTGAAGGAAATACAAGGAGTAACCTCTTAAAGGAAGGTCAATAATCACCACAGAAGCATCTGAGCAAGTCACATTATACTCACGTTTTCCCAGCTCAACTAGCATATTGCTTTCGCAGCCTTATCCTTTCCCTGCATCCTGTATTCAGTCTGAAGTTTAAAAAAGTTGAGAAAAAGCCCGTCAGTTCAGGTATTCCTAGCTGATCTGATTGTGTGGAGGGTCGTTTCTGTCCAGAGCCAGGATGACAAGAAGATTGTAACTATGGTAAATCAGTGAGCACTAAATGTTACAGAAAGTCAGCAAAGCTTAATTAATTAGTCCCGCAAGATATCATTGGGCAAGTCAACAATAAAATATTTTTCCTAGGAGGTCAGCCAACTTTGCAAGAGCTGAAAAAAACCAGCATTATGCACTTGCAAACAAAAACCCATGGAAGTCGGCATGAGAAAATACTTGTGACAGACAAAAAAAAAAGATTGAAAAATAACTGGAAAAAACATAAATGTTTTTCCATAGATGCATAAAAAGCTAAAGGGAAGTGCCCTATTCATCCCACATCATTCCAGAAACCTGTAGACATAACAAAAAATGCTGCAAAAGCATTAAGTATATCTGTACTGTTCTCATGAACACTTCTCATGGTGACAGAGGATCATCGTTATTTAGTGTACTAAAGCAACCATGGTCTGTGCTTAAGCCACACAAAACTAAACAGCCCTCTTAGGAATATTTAGATACCACAAAAAAATATATATATTGGTTTTTTAGCAGGAAATGTTAGCCTCCAGACCTCATACTTTACCAATGCTTCAAAAAACAGCTATGGCTGATGTCCTAGATGGACAGTATTTGGGTCCACAAGAACCTTTGGGAGGACCTCACAAGACTGTCCTCAACAGTCTGCCTTTCTGACAGATAATGCAAATATCCATTGCTGGAACCTCATTCCTTTACTTCTCAGCCTATCCACAACAACCAGGAAGTAAAGGTACTTTATTGGTTTTCCTTTTGTACTGTTTTAAGACTTTCATCTCTGATCAAATTGTTCTCAAAACTGAAATTCCCCGCTTCTGACCATTCTCATTCTCCTTCAGACTCATTCTATTCAGTCCACATCTTGAAGTGTAACGGCCAAAAGATGTACAGGGCATGGAGCTGACTTCTTCCCATCGCTCAGTAGAGAGGGATCATTAGTTCATGCGTTACAGACTATGGTGTTTCATATCCCAGCATGATGTGTTGGTGCTTTCACAATAGCATGACATTGTTGACTTTGTTCACTTTGATCCATGATAAACTCCTACAGAGTTACTAGCTAACCACTACTTGCAGAGTTTATTTTCCTTACCTATACATTACATTTTGCATATCTTTTGCACTGCACTTCTCCAGTTTGTGAAGATTATTTAGCGTGCTGCTACCATCCTTTAATACACTTCCAGCCCATTCCCGTTTGGTAGAAACTACATATTTTAGAAAGGCATATACTCTCTTTCATTATGTAAGTTATTGGTTAATATCTGCAAGAGTGGCCTCAGAGCCACCGAATGGGAATCCCCTCTCAGTACACCTCTAAGTTCGACCAAGAACTGTGGATACCTATTCTTCAAACACAGTCTACCAGTCATGTTTGTTCACAATAGCTTATCAACACCACACCTTCCTCACTTGTATTTAGGAGCATTGTGTAATACACAGTCAGTTATCCTAAAGTCAAGACAGGTAACATCTGTTGTTGTTCTCTTAATACATGTTATTCTCTTAATCAGAGAAGGAAATTTGGTTGATTTGTTCTTGTTTTCTTGACTGTTAGTAAACTTCTTGTTACAAAGAGCTTTTTTTATCATTATTTATACTATTACTGTGTGATTTTGAAGATAAGTTAACCTCCTAGCTTCAGCTGCACTAACCCCGGATTCCCATTTTCTTCCCCTTGCAAAGCTGGTGGAATTATTTCTGCACTGTGACACACAAAACAAATCCAACTGGTCCAACTGCTTAGACAAAGAATCACTTTTTGCACACTTGCACAGACACAGGTTTTTAAGTACCTTGTGACAGACACCTGTTTCCAGCTAATTATTTCAACCCTAAGCAGATTACTCATCCCTGCTCTCACATCTAGTTTTGCATAGGATCTCTGAAACATCACAACTTTCAAGACCAAGGCTTGGGAAGAAAATAAAAATCAGAAACTGGTGATAAAAGAAATAGATAAAAGCCTATCAACAACTAAATAGAAATAACACTTTCTCCCACAGGATCCTTGGCCTTCTCACACTTCTTCTAATGTCAGACTGAGAGTTCAAACAGCTCTCCAGCAAAAAGTTAAAAAACACCTGCTAAGTTTCAAGGTTGCGCTTGACTATGGTTTCAATTTCGTTACTGCTTCAAATAGTATCGTGATACTCAGCAGATGCCAAGGCAGATTAAACTATTAGCTAAGCAGGTATTTAAATCTCTCATCAAAGTCCTAGAACAACTCTACAAGTTATAAAATTCAATTGCTTACTGATTACTTTTGGCTGTGCAGCAACCTGAGTCCCACAGTAGTCTCATTTTCATATTTATCATGTATTTCACATTCATCACGCATCATGTATTTATCAGGTACCTCATATTTGTGATAGGTATATATCTTCAATCTTGGTAAAACACAATTTGGACTCTGGATCTAGGGTAACCTGAAACAAGACACAAGATCTGCAATAATGCTTCTGCCACAGGTGCTTTATAAAATACCTGTCCAACACCAGTGTGATAATAGGAGTCCGAACATATCTCATCAACAGATTTTCAGTCATTTCTCAAAAAAAGACTTCCTTTCTCATTCTAATTGTACATTCACCAGTAATCATTACAACCAGCAGTTGTGATCACACAGATGTACATAGATGAAATTCCTCAAGCTGCTTGTGAAAGTTGGGATCAAAGACAATCACCATAAAAATAGTTATACATCCCCATCATCAGGTACCATTCACTGGTGTTTTTTCTGGGATCTGTCCCAGATTTCTTACCTATTTCTGGGGCCGTATGGCACACACCAAGTTTGTGTACATGGCCAGGATGTGAGTAATACACGGAACATGCACACCTTTACAATGTACACAAGCTTGAACAGTGTAGTGACCTCTTCTTATAGGTTGATGGCCTTTATCTTTTGAATCCTTGTTATTGTTTTTAGGCTTAATGCTAATTGAATGCAGGAAACTTTATTTACAGATAAGCGGGTTTTAAAGAAACAGAAGTGGCAGTGGCTTTAAAAGTGCCTTTTCTATCATAGAAGTAATGTAAGTTCAACTAATTCAAGATGATAACACTAATGGAAGTTGATAAAGTGTTTGAGTAGACAGTTGTATGGATTTACCAAGTGAAGCATGCATCTTAAATGTATTAGAAAATTATCATCTCACACTGATTAAGGATGTAACATTTCTTTCCACCGAGATGTGCTTTACATCTGGGAGGCTGTAATGTGTCTTGCAAATGGCTTCAGTATTTCACAGACAAATTATACGTTTCTCACTTCCACATGTTCTGTCATTAAGTGGAGACGCTAGAAAACTCAGGTCTAAAAAAGGTCCACCAGTTTTCTGTCCAAAGCAGCCTTTTCATTACAAAACAAACATTTTGCAAGGGCTCTAATCCATTTTGAGATGTTTCTCTTGCATTCCCTTAGCAAGCTATGACACAGTTAGACAGACATGAGGAAACTTCAGCCCTGTGAACACTTGCCCACGAGAGACATGTAATCCCTGGCAGAAGTGCTTAATCACATTCCTCAGTCAGGTGTCCAACAGAGCAAAGGCACAAACACACAAGCAAGTTTTGTTTAGAGGACCTCAAAAAACCAGCCAAGTGGCAAATTTGGACATCTGTGCGAGACTGCGGCTGTCCTGTTTTTTTCAGTCTAATCTGTCAAGATAACCATTTCCCCATTCTCTTAAACAAACACAGACTTCCTTGTTTAAACACTGCAACAGTTCTAACAGAGAACAGGTTTTAATCATTCTCTGCTAAGTACACTAGCAAGAGACTCAGAAAAGAAGCAAAACATCTTAAACGTAAGCCGCTGATTTTCCTGTGTGCAAAAGAGCAGGGCATGCGATCCTCAGATTTCAGATGGACTATAAACAGAGGGCTTGTAAGAAAAAAGTGTGACTTGAAAAGACATGAGCTCTTTTTTATCCTCTTAATTAAAAGAGGCTAAATTAAATCAAATCCCACTCTGAAAGAATAATTAGAATAATTAATGGGGAGGGAGTCACTTTCTTTTCCTATAAGGTATGCTTTCCTACAGAGTCCTTCTGCTACTCAGATTATATTAATGTGGCACTAGTAAAAGGTTTTCCATGAGCAATATAATGATGAAATGGGATAAATGTTGAACCTTAAACTATAGGTAGCCAGTGTTTTTAATACCAAAATCTAGGAGATATGCCTCTCACAGCAAGACTATTAAATATAGACAAACAAATAAATCTAATTAAAATCAGTCATCTGTTTTTTTCTGAATATTGACTTATCTTTTTATTCTCGTCAAGCTTTCCCTCTCCTTTTCTTTTCTATTAGTTCTGATTCATTCCATTCATTTCTGTATTATTTACCTTAGATTTTTTATTGTTCTGCCTGTTGTTCTCCTGCCTTTCTCTTCTGTATCTATTTGTTCTTTTTCTTTCTGAAAGGAATATTTATTTTCCATTCATTCTTTACTGCTTTTATGCCCAGCACCCTTTACTGACCCAAACACTTTGGCTCTCCTTCTCCTATGATCCTTCACTTCTTTTCTTTTCTCTTTTTCTTTTCATTGCATTCTACCGTTTCTTTCTTGCTTTTCCTACCACATTCATTCTTCTTTATCTTTTATCCCCAGAGTCTCCTTTTTGTTGCCATTGGATCCCTCCCTTTATTGCTTTCTCATCATGGGATTTCCCAGGATCCTAATCTTTCATCTTTTCCTATCCAACATATGGTGTCTCCTACCCTCTCATTCCTCATGGTGTCCTTCTTCCTGTCCTGCTCCAGAGGATATATTTCCATTGACAGAATTGCTACTCTCCCATCTTCCTCTTTCACCTCTTTCTTTATTTATACTACAGCGCCGGCTGACTCTTACCACATGCTTGGGCAACAGTGTACCCAGGGTTTGGACCTGGTGATTTCCCACACAAACAATCCCCATTATTTTCTACCTGTGAGCCACCTGAGTATGTTGTGGGAGTGTATTCTTTGTCGGGAGCCTCCTTCTCTGCTAGGATGAGGGTCTTGACCAGATCAGTGCAGAAGTTCCACATCACAAAGTTTCCTTGGTAGTTCCAAGAGCTCCTCTTTCATGGAACTCTAGTTAAAAGTATTTCTCCTCAGAAACATCATTAAGAAAATGAACACACAAGGTCTGCAGAAGAGTTTTTAAAACACTTTATTCCTGGATAATACAAGAACCACACAGATCCATGCACAAACAAGAACACCTGTGTATGTTTCTCAACCAGGGTTTATCCTCCCCTCCTCACTAATTCTGCAGCTTCAATTTATTACTGAGGCAGCTATATTCCTTTTCTCTTCTTTGCTACTCTCCTGTTTTCCAAGGCCAGTTCATCAGTGAAGTAAGGAAAGAGAGGAGGTGGGTCTGGAGAAGATATCCATCTTCTGGTAAAACTTTCTCGGATTACTCACTGATTTTATACCCTGGTCAAATGGCTCATACACAGATCCCGGAGAAAGACTGAGACAACCGACCTCCATTAGCTTAGTCTAACTGCTCTTGGCAAAGGCATTTAACAAAATATCTCCTTTCACCTCTTACATTCAGGATAAAAATAATTGGGCACCTTGTTTTATAGCAAAGCAGGATGAAACAAACCAGAAGGAAAGTGTCATGGACAGTGAGTCTGAAATACAGTGTGTTTTGACAAAATGAGACACGGACAAACCATCATGTTTTCTTGCACAGTAATGTATAGACATGACTTCATCAGTAATGTATGGACACTGGAAATAGCGTGTCACATGCCTGGAAAATGCTTCCCCTACCCAAAAGGTGCAGTGGTCTCCTCAGACCAATACTTCAGATTGAACAAAATAGTAACACCAGCTGTATAGCTACTCTTTTGGCTCATTGATGAATATTGCCAATGCCCAAACTGTCATTCAGAAAGTAATAGCTGAGTAGGCAGCTCAGATTTAGAAAGAGCCAGAAGGTGTGCATGAAAGTCCCAGGAGGTATAAAGTCCCAAATGCTTGGAAAATGGAAATAAAAGACTGCAAGTTCCCCTAGAAATTATTCCAGAACCAGGGAAACAGTAGTTGTAGCCGCATGAGACAGAACTGAAAAAACAGCCTGAAATGACTAATTAGAAAAAAAGAAAACAAGCAAAACCTGGCTAACACCTGTGACCCAGGTTCTGATTGTCTCCTGAGGTGAGTTTCCCTTACACTATGCTCATCAAGCCCAAAATGCAGTTTGCTATAGGGAGTTCCTAAAGTGCCAAATGTAGAGCAACTGGTTGTCCATAGTCTCCACCTGAAAACAGTGATTTTAAAGCTTTTCAAAGATTTCTAGGAGTAGAGTGTGGGTATCCTTAGAAATTGTTTGAACGTAGAACTTTGTTAAACATAGATTTTATAAATTTCTAAAATTGTACGGCATTCTGTGCTTACGAAGATATGTCCATCTTTGCATCTTCTATACATGATATTTTCTCAGTATTCTGAAAAATAGGTTGCATCCTTCAAAATGAAGAGGGCCATTTTGGAAAGTTTCTTTTGTCTGCTTTGCTGAGGTCATGCATCTAAACAACACATCATTGCTGTGTGGAGTCTTCCACTTAGTGTTAGAAAGTTCTGCTGAGGGCTTTTAGGTTTATGTGATATTATGGTACCTTCCATCTGTTCTGATAAGAAGACTATCAAATTCATGCAGGGATCATGAATTAGAGACACAACATTCAGATTTCCTTCCATATATTCCTTCCAATCCTGCCCTACAAGGGGGTCAGCTAAACAATTTCATAATCCATCAAGCATTTGAACATTCTGCAGTTATTAGTCACCTGGAGAAATTTACAGCTTGGGGAAAAAGGCATAGTTCCAACATAAATCCAAATATTAGTGAAGGCTGAGGTTATAGAGTTAAAGGATTTTCTTACAAAGGAAATATTGTCCTGAAGATTTAAATGTCAGAAGGTTATGTGGGAAAATACCATCTCACTCAATGAAAAAAATGAGGTTTTCATAGAACTAGATGCAAAGAGCATGAAGCAAGGAATCCAGAGGAAGACAGGATGGACACTGCGGGAGTCCAGAATTGGAATAGAAATATTAGAGGCACCAGAATGGAACAAGTGACCAGAAAGGAGAAATCTGAGAAGGAAGAAGGGCTCTGTCAGACACGGTACACAAGTTTGACTATCCAGATTTCAGCTTGGTGGCAAGGGTAGGGTAAGATTTGGGCCTGCCGTGGCCCAGGACTGGCCTGCCTTGTTGCTGAGACACACCGCTAGCTCCTGCTCACCTTGGT
>NW_010266627.1:0-5903 GCF_000690775.1 Eurypyga helias | reverse complement strand
TGCCATGTCCTTTGCCCAGCCTGTGCTTTTGCTTTTCATTTTTCTGTCCCAGGAGCAGGAATTTACATTTACCTTAGTTAAACCTCGTGCAATAATTTACGACCCAATCTTTCTGACGTCCATGTCCCTCTATAGAGTGGCTATTCCTTCCTGTGAATGCACAGTCACTCCCCTGTTGGTGTCATACACAAACTTGGAGCAAATACATTCACTCCTATCATCTGGAATGAGCAAGCTGTTTTACCACAGAAGGTTGATCAGACTGGTCACGCACCATTTATACCTTTGGTAAATCTGCATTGGCTTTTCCCAGTCACATTCTTGTCCTTCATATGCCTGGATATAACAGCTTACAAGAGGATCTGTACCACAGTTTTCCCTGGAGACAGTAGTAAAGCTTATAACATCCTGGATTTGTATCTGCTTTGATCTAATTGTGATTTCCTGTAACCATTTTCAGTTTAACACCATATATATTAGAAAGACACAAAGGAGGTTTCTTCAAAATTTATGTATAGCACTTGGGCACAGGTCATGCAAAATGTTGCAGCAGAGGCAGGTGCTCCTGCAACTCATTTAGTCCCCAAAAAGCCCCTTAGAAGTTCATTTGTGTCTTGGCACATCCTATACTGTAGCTCATGGAACAACTGGAGAGCTATAGAGGAAAAAGGAGACAAAAATCCTAGCTAAACTGCAAAGAAAATCTTCAGTATGTATGTCAGGGCAAGCACCAATGACCTCCCCTTTTCCCGATGACCCAATACGTGGCCAGTACTATGTTGCCCACACACACACACACAGGGGTGGAGGTGCTGTGTGCCGGTAACATCGGTACCTTGGAGCACTTGTCTTATGGAGACAGGATGAGAGAGTGGGGTTTGTTCAGCCTGAGCGAGAGAAGGCTCCGGGGAGACCTTATAGCACCTTCCAGTACCTGAAGGGGCTACAAGGAAGCTGGGGAGGACTTTTTACAAGGGCCTGTAGTGACAGGACAAGGGGTAATGGGGTTAAATTGAAAGTGGGGAGGTTTAGATTAGATATCAGGAAGAAATTCGTCACAGAGGGGGTGTTGAGGCACTGGGACAGGTTGCCCAGAGAAGCTGTGGATGCCCCATCCCTGGAAGTGTTCAAGGTCAGGCTGGATGAGGCTTGGAGCAACCTGGTCTAGTGGAAGGTGTCCCTGCCCATGGCAGGGGGGTTGGAAGTAGATGGTCTTTAAGGTCCCTTCCAACCCAAACCATTCTATGAGAAATAAATCTTCACTAGCCTGCCCTCTAAGAAGAACATATGCTTATGCTTTGGAGGCTTTGTTCATGAACATGTTAGGCTGTGTGTGAGTGTTTATTTATGAAGGCCAGGATGTTTTGACTTGCACCTTAACATCTCTCTGTTGAGGAGCTGAATCTCTTTTCTGAACACCCTAAAAGCCCAGGAGATAGAATGAATATTTATTTGATGAATTCAATAGAATAAATAACCGAATGTGTTTCTTACAGGGCAACACAAAAGATGTCTTACAAAATAACAAAACCTTACTTTGAATATTTGTTAAGTGAAAAAATATTTTTTGAAGAATAATATAATAGTGAAGGAATAAATTTTTCCCTAGTATATTTCTACTATAGTATATGCCTGCCTTTACTTTTAGGCAACATAATTTCATCTTTCACACTGTGCAGATAGAACATAAAGTCACAGAAAAGCTGCATTCTTTTTCAGAGTAATGTGAATATTAGTTATTCAACAGTGAGGCAGATTCAAGACCCATGTTGGCACGATCAATATAGTTTTATGAATACTTAGTTTATTAGTGTCATAAATAATTAATTCAATCCAGGTAGACTCTTTTAAAAAGCAATTTAGTAAGCTGTCCAACAATACAGAAAAAAAAGAAAAATAAAAAAGAAAAAAAACCCAACAGGAATATGCTTTGCTAAGAGGCATAATTTTAAAAAAGATTTAGTTATTAGATTAAAAATATGATAAATACTTTTCTTCCAAACCTGAGGTTCAATTGCAGCATTGTCTTCACAAATACTCACAACTCTGTAAGGCAGAGGAACAAACAAAAGATGTCATTTTAAATAACAAAAATTTAAAAAAATGTAGCATACTATAAGAGATATTCCCCATCTAAAGGAGGTGGTAAATGAATGTATTACTTACTTCAGAATGATTTAAATATTGCTTAATAATTAATACGCTGCTGTGCTAACGTGGCATTATAGAGAAAAATTAATTCAAAGGCAATTAGTAGTATTAGATGAAAGTTTTGCTTTGGGGATTTTATTATTTAGAAGCTATTTTTTATCATTAGTTTGAACTCGATGGCTTACACGGAAGCTTAGGTGGCTTTACTCGACGGCTGAGGCTGCCTGCTACGCGCAGACTCTGGTGGAAAGGTGGTCAGTCCTCGCCGGTCAGAGACAGCAGTGCCAGAGCAGCTCCACGCATTCAAGTTGTCCCACCGGTGTGCAAACATTTTTAACCCTGCCACCTCCTCGCCATTGTAGCTAAGATATAAGGGAAGAATGCAGCGTCCCGGCTTTGTCTTGCACTTCAGTCCCACGGAGAGGCAAAGGTTAAGAATGAGGAAAATTAGGCAGAGAGCCCTGTGTGGCCCAGAGAAAGACATGCTATTCTGTGAGGGCCAATTCCCCTTACATAAATGGGAGAAAGCTCTATGAATGAGATCATTTTGACTTCCTTTGCTCACATGCTAATGTGGGCTTTCTTTCCTTTGGTTAAAGCAGGTCAGCCGTGCAGCAAGGTTCAGCACCGCATTGTGAACCGCTTCCGAACCCCCGGTGCCTGGGCTGTGACTCGGGTCTGCCAGAGGTGACTTGTGCAGGCCTTTCCCGCGCTGCAGCCAGCCTGTGAGGGTCCACCATCCCCAGTGTAAGGATCCGGCATGCCCAGAGCAAGAGTCCGGCATCCCCAGAACCCACCACACTGCTGTCGCAGAGGTCCCTCCAGCAAAGCCCTCGGTGGTCCTCACACCTGCAGGAGCCAAGGCAAGCCAAGGGAAGAAGCCACACCACCTCTCAGGAGCTTATTAAAATCAGATTTGTGTACATCCAGCCCCCAATGATAGCACATTAAATTTTAACAGGGGGCATCTCCCCGGCATTTAGGAGTGCCGGTGAGCACGTACCAGTCACAGTGATACGCTATCAGACAGACCCGGCTCCTTTATGTATGTATATACTCTTTTTTTTTTTTTTTTAATCCATGGATTACTTTGCCCTCAAATTCTTTTATAGTTTGCTCACTGAATTATGTTCACTCCAGAGAAGTGAGTCCAGTTTCTTCTGTTCCCACAGTAATCATCAATTCAAGCTGAAGTGAAAGGGTCAAATTTAGAGGCAAGTAAATGGTGGTGTAAATTTCTCATTAGCAAATCAATGCAAACCTGTGAAATTCAGTGTCTTTGAACCACAGTCATCCCTGCTTTAAGTGAAAACAAATTCCGTTAATTTCTGTGGGAATAACATGTTTTTTACTCTGCCTTAGACCCATTGGGCCAAATTACCTCTATATCCTTAGCATCACTGTGAATTTGAATTAATTAGAGAGGTCAGCATCTCTGACACGCTGAGTGTAAATCTGTAGAATTCACCTGCTGAGAGGGGACTGGAACTGCAGTAGCAAAAAAAAAAAAAGAGTCAGAACAGGAAAATAAACTTGGCCACCATAACATTTTCATCATCCCCTTGAACTTCGCTGGCAGTGGCAGCTTCTGCCTTCTCAAAACACACGCTGCATTAACAGATTCATACACTCAATGGACCTGATGAGCAGATGGCTGGGAGGTGGGAGATAATGCGTCCAAAAGGAGGCTGTCATGCATACAAAGAAAATCCCATCCTGTTGCCCCAAAGCCCACCCTTGGCTGGCACTGCCCCAGAAGGCTGATGCTGCTGGGGGAACGAAAGTGGCAGGACCTCTCTGGAGTACTGGCTAAATATGTGCTGAAAGGCAGTAGGTTATCTTACACCTATTAAAATATTTTAAAACAAATGAGAAACAGTGATGAATGAGGACAACCCAACACACCCCCTAAAACCTGTAAGATGTCAACAGCAGCTCCCCAACTGTACATCCACAGTCTGCATACGCCGATGACACTCCTTAATCCCCAGTGGTTTATTTCAAAAGTAGCCTTTAATCAGGCTTCCAAATTTATGGAAAAGTAAACAAATTATTTGACTTATTCCTTTGAAAATATAACATGGATTTAACTGTTTGAAAACTGTAATATAGTTTTACATATATATGTGCATGTATGCATACTTATATATACGCCTGTGTCTACATATATATAATTTTAGCAGTAGACTTAAATATATCCCACATCAGATATAAGAAAAATGGAAAGGGAAAGAAATATACTTTACTGTGAAATTAAGCCTAGCTATAAGCTTTTTAATGAACCTTTATTCATTTAAAGTCTGCACCAGATCCAATTTTCTCCTCATTTTCAAAACACTCCTTACCAATGTTCTATCATATTTTAAACCCACTGTAAGAGACTTAAGTTCTTATGAAATGGAAGCATTACTGAAGTGTAATGTCTGCAGTAATGTTGCTATGGACAGCCTCGGCTGCTCTTTTTCTTAAATTGTTTTTCACATTGTCCAGATTTTCTTGGTACTGTTTTGCATTTTCAGCACTGTTATCTCTGAAAGCCAAGATGAAGCATTATAACAGAGGCTTATTATTGTCTCTGAAACATATACATACAAAGGCATATGTGAAGTGTAAGCAGTTTGGAAAAAACACTATATTCAACATCGGAAATATTTAATGGATCAGATTCCAGTAGGTCCCTTTAGGCAGAACAGTTTCTTACACACACATATGCATGTAATTAATACTAATATACTTCTAAAGGAGATTTTTGGCCCTTAGCTCTGTGTACTTGCCTGCATGAACGCCTTACAGAACTCCAATAGTGGCTGTGAACAAGCCAAAACAGGATGACAACACCTACAGGTGTAAAGGACATTGTCATGTCAAACAGAGGAGGACCCGCCCACTCCTCCTGCAAAAGATATCAATATATGTTCAGGCAGACGTGTTGCCTGGAGTCAGCACTGGGGTATGAGGTGCTGTCACGTTTCTCTCTGCAAGGAAAGCTGGAGCTTGGTTTGCAGTCGGCAACACTGCTCCTCATCTGACACTCACCAAACACACTTTTTGAAATGGTTGAGCATTGCTATAAATTTCAGGACTGTAGATGTGAGGACACACAGCCTGGATTAAAATTCTTGACTCCGAATGTTTTAGATTTCAGATCTGGATCACAATCTAAGCAGACAGTCAGTGTTGGATTTGATGTGGTCAGAGTCTTATGTGAGCTGCCAATTTTATTTCCTATCAAAATAGCAGGAATTTTATGAAAGCAGCTGTTCTGGAGAGATTTTTTTGCTGTTCTCCAGAGTGATTTCAGCTGATTTGCCTTCATCCACCTTGCACTGTACTCAGACTCTGGGAAATGTACTAGTGTGCTCTGTGGAGCAACAGAGAGATGAACCTGTGTACCAGCAGCAGACTGAGAAGACTCATCTCACCTTCCCACTTTACTCACTGGTAGGCTTATTATGTGAAATAGCGAAATGACAGAGGAGAACTGTGTGGTGTAGTATCTAATGCTCTGTCAGAAAGAGGAACAAACACCCAGCATGGAGGTGAATGCGCTCGCTGATTCCTTGATCTGAAGCCACATCCCTTCTGGGGATGTCATCTATCTGGATGTCAACCAATGTCATCTACCTGTGCAAGGCGTTTCACACTGTCCCGACAGACATCTTTCTCTCTAAATTGGAGAGACATGGATGTGACGGATGGACCACTCAATGGATAAGGAAATACCCTGATAGTCACACTCAGAGAGTTGTGGT
>NW_010266626.1:3650-4851 GCF_000690775.1 Eurypyga helias | reverse complement strand
GAAGGGTAGAAGCATGGTGGGTGGTTCCGACAATTAAATATAATTAAGGAAAGCCGACGAGGCAGTTCTCTGCAGAAACCAGCGTGCAGGTGCGGGTCTGCAGCCATGCATCAGCACTTCTTTGCTGGCTTCAGCTTCCCCGGCGCCCCAGGCACGCTGACCCCGGCTCACCCCTCCACTCCCTGCGCTGGGGAGCACGCGGAGCCGAGCGATTTCGGGGAGAGGCAAGGTGCAGTCCTGGGCGGACTCTTCTCCCAAGCCAGGTGGCAAAAGCTGCCGGCATTTTTATACCCTCAGGGGCAGAAGGAGGTTTAGACCTGCTCTTGCCCAGCCCCTGTCCTTCCCAGGGACCCCACCAGACCAGGGTCCCTCCTTGCATGCAGAGGTTTCCAGGCCACATCTGTACACAGATTTCACTTCCTCACCAGCTTTTCCAGTCTCCCCATCAGCTGAGGGGACAAGATTTCAACAGCTCTATTTCATGGGGGCAGCAAGAAGCCAACAAGTCACACGCTCGACCTTCGAGGGATGTCCCCAAGGGTGACTTGTGTAGAGAAAAGCTGCCTGCCCTGAAGCACTGCCAGCACTGCGCAGCCCATGCCCTCTTCTCCGCGTCCCGCTGCATCCCTCTGCATCCCATGTCCAAAAGCTCAGCCCATGGGGCCACAGTGGTGGCCCTTTCCAAGCACGAGCTGCCACATGCACTCCCGCCACTGGCTCTGCACTGTCTCCCGAACACCGGGTTGCCTCTTCCTGATGCCAAGGCATCCCCCCGCACCAGCTGGGTACGGCCCCACGGCCACGCTGGGCCATGCTGGGGAGGACGTCGGGTGCGCTGGGACTCCCAGTGAGGGCAGAGCCCGTTCATGAGCGCCCGGCACGCAGCACAGCCCACGCCTCCGGCTTCCTAGATTCCCAGCTGTCCAACCGGCTGGACTGGAGCTGGGAAATGCAGGAGATAAGGTCTCCGAGGAGATAAGCTGGGCTTGGTGGCAGCAGGCGCAGGGGGGTGAGAAGGCAGGTGGGCCAGGGGGCTGGGGACAGGCACTGAACCTGCTCCATGCTGCCCGCGGGGACACCGGCTGGTGGCCCTTCCCCATGTCCCAGGGGTTTGTCCATCGTCCAGCCACGGAGAGGGAGGGTTTGGAGATACCAAGGGGTGCTGCGTGCACTCCAGCACTTCCGCCAGCCCTCAGTGCCC
>NW_010266626.1:3282-3633 GCF_000690775.1 Eurypyga helias | reverse complement strand
CCTCTGCAAAAACCCAGCTCCCAGAGCTGCCCTCAGGCCACCTAAGGAGTATGTGGCTCCAGCTTATCTCATGGACCTTGGAAACACCCGGGGCCTCCCCAGGGCCCACTGGACAGGATTTGCTCCCAGCAGCTGGGACAGTTTCTCAATGCCCAGCAACACTCCTCCCCCAGCCCCACCACCCCGATCTCCAACTGTGTGCTTCAAGGGACCAAAGGGGACAGGACATCCCCCTGCGCTGCCCCCAGCCCAGGCTGTGCCCCCACGCCAGACTTGCTGCAGAGGAGGGCTGTAATTAGATGAAGAGGGCTGTAATTTGGTACATAAAGAGGGTGCAATTGCTGCATAGGA
>NW_010266626.1:2581-3166 GCF_000690775.1 Eurypyga helias | reverse complement strand
GCAGCCGCCGCATGCAGAGGCGCAGCACTGCTGCAGTCAGGACCCTCCGCGGCACAGCGCTCCCGGCGAGGTGCGGAGCGGGAGGCAGCAGCCCTTCCCCTCCGCTCTCTCCGGAAACGAGCGCAGGCGGTCGCTACCTCCCAGGCCGGCCGCATCCTGCGCTGATGGCAAGCGCCATCTCTCCAGTCTTTCCCACAACCGCACCCTCCTCCACATAAAGCCATTCACAGACCACAAAGCCTAAGCCTGCTTCTTGGTGGAGAGAGAGAACATCGTCATCTTTTAATTATCGGGAGGCACTCGGCCACCGCGGCCGGGAGGCACGCGGAGCCGGCTAACGCCAATCCGCCAGCCGCACAAAAAGCCCTTTCAGTTCCTCTTTGCTGAAGCATTAAGTCTGAGGGGCTTGGGAGAGGACAAAAGTACAGAGCCTGGCACAAGGCAGGCAATAACCGGTGCGGGAGGCAGCTGCTGCTGCCAAAATCCAGCGCATACCTGGGTGCTGGCATGGGGACGGGGGGTCCCTCCAAACGAGGGTAAAGGGGCCGCCCCGATGCCGTCCGGCTCCTACCTGAGCAGAGCACG
>NW_010266626.1:2302-2542 GCF_000690775.1 Eurypyga helias | reverse complement strand
AGTACGCCAGTGCCGGCACCCGGTGCCCTCCTTCCCACGTCGTTTGCTTTGCCGGGCTCCCACCTGCAAGAGAAAAGGGCAGCGCTCAGCATCCTGCTGCCTACAAGCTCCGCGTCGATGGGAAAACATCCTGACCCTGGAGATTCCCTGGGAAAGGAGCTACTCAGAGGCAGAGATGGAATAAATGACCCCAAAGGAGGATGATTTTGCTGGAGAGGGAACTGGGTCAAGGGAGGGAGA
>NW_010266626.1:0-2220 GCF_000690775.1 Eurypyga helias | reverse complement strand
GAAGGGACCTTAAAGCCCCCCCAGCCCCACCCCCTGCCATGGGCAGGGACACCTTCCATAGCCCAGGTTGCTCCAAGCCTCATCCAGCCTGGCCTTGGACACTCCCAGGGATGGGGCATCCACAGCTTCTCTGTGTTCCCCCTCTGCTCTGGAGAGCGATGAGAACGCAGCCGGCTGCCGCCGCTGCCGCATTTCCACCTGCTTCTGATGTCAGGTGAGACCATGGAGCAGGTGGGAAATGTAGGAATTCGCGCCAGGGGCTGCCAAAGGCCTGTGCAGGCAGCTGCTGCCCTTCAAGGGGTAGAGCATCGACAGACCCCCCAGCCTGTGGAAACCTGCTTCATTAAAAATCCCATCCTGCCGGTTAATTAACCTGTTCAGTCATTTCCCTGGTACCACCCGAAGTGCTCTGCTCTGCCCTTGGGTGTGAGATACACGGCACAGGGAAGCTGCCTGGTCCCCTCTTCCACCCGGGTTGCTGAGCACCGAAACGGGGGTGCTGAGCATGGAAATGTGTGTAAGGGTGTTAGAGAGCTGCTGCTTTGGCTGTAGCCCAAAGGGCCCCAGGCAGCTGGGGGAGGGAAGGGGTTGGGAATGGGGCAAACAGAAAATCCCAACCCGATTCACAGAGCAAACTTCCCAGGCACAGCCTTTGTCCGGCCGCCTTTCAGCGTGCGCATGGCAACGCTGCTCGCCCAAAGCCATTTCCTCTGGGCAGAGCCAAGAGCGGCCACAGCCCGGCTGTGGCACAGCCATCCCTCTGCTCCCCCGTGTCCCTGCGGCGGGCCCAGCCGAGCCGTGCCTCTCCAGGAGTCGCTGCGGGCATCTGGGCTGGTCCTGCACTCCAGAGCGATGCCGCCGTACCCACAGCGCCGGAGCCGGGCAGGACACGTACGGCATGGACGCTGCAGGGACAGCAGCATGAGGAATGCCTCAGGGAAAAGGTTTCTGACCCCGTCCTGGCAGCACGGGCCAGGCACAGCCCCAGTCTCTCCCACTCGCCACCCAAACTTTTGGCAGTTTCCCCCGATGAACACCTCGGGGGGGCCTGAAGCGGTGGGACCAGCTGGCACCAGGGTCTCTTGTGGCTGCTGGAAACGCAACAGCGTTCTCAACAAGTGCATCTCAAGCAAGGTGCCTCCTCTGCCTCAGACACCTTGGGAAATTATAGCAATTAATAGCAATCCCCATCTCTGCACCTCTGTTAAATAACTTGTCCTCCCAGGAAGGTATTTAAGGGCTTTTCCATGCATGGTTGGGGGTCTCCAGGAGGACATTGGGAGGGTATTTCCCTCCCAGTACCCCTGGCTGGGGAGGACGCTGGAACTGCCTGTGAATGAGCTCACATCAACTCTTTGGGCAGTAAACGGGGCTTAAACACCCCAGATCCAACCGGGATCTTCCTCCAGAGCTGTGATGGTGCAGCCCTGCTGCTGTGGGAACTGTGGAGGCCACAGCTTTCCAGGGAAGCTGAACCGAGCATTCCCACACCGGGATGAAACCTCCGGTCCCACTCCCACCACGCACAGGAGGTCCCTCACATGTGGACCCCGTGTCCGACCCCCCCAAACCTGCCTCAAAACACACCCAGCGTCACATCCCCAAAACGAGCATCTCTATCCCGGCACCCCCCTTGCTGGGCTCTTGGCCCCAAGGTGGGAGATAGGTTCTGGGGTGGGTTGGGGGCTGGGGGAAGCTCCCCGACCAGGGGGGCAGCACGCATGGATGTGCTGCTCTCCCCCAGTGAGGACGGAGTCCAGTCACCACCCAAAATCAGTGGAAAACATCCCTGGAGTTAGGGTTGGAGAGCCCTTCCACCTATGCCCTCCCGCTGCTCAAAGGGCTTTCTCGCCCTGCCGGGGGGAAATACCCCCGGGATGGGATGGCCGAGCATCCCACCCCCCAGCCCCCACGGCAGAGGGTGTCTGCAAGGACAGACCAGCCGCCAGCGGACAGCGGCACTGGGCAGCTTTCAAACACCCCCGCGACAACCAGCCGAGGGATTTCAGGAGTCCCCCTTCCCAGTCGGCGTTTCCAGCCCGCTCCTAGAGCCCTGCCAGCCCAACCTCCCCCCCAGCCCCCCGCGAGAGCGGGGGCTCGGCGTGTTTTCGCAGGGCAGCGAGGGGCTGGAAAGGGGCCGTGTTTTCCCAGCTTTGTTCCCGAAGGCTGGACTGCCTGTACCATCTGCTTCGGCTTGTGACCGTTGGTTGCTCAAGAGCA
>NW_010266625.1:0-220 GCF_000690775.1 Eurypyga helias | reverse complement strand
AAGGCCGGGATTCCTTCCCGGCTCACCTGTCAGGTCCAGCTCCAGAGGGCCGGGAGCAGTGTTGCAGACCAGAGTCAGCTTGGTCACCACCACGTTGGGAGCGTTGGGATCTAGGAGACAAGCGGCAAGGCTGGTCAACACCCACCCTAACGCCCACCGACGCAGCTCCTCTTCCTTCGGAGCCAGTGAGGACAACCCCCCCCCCCGGTCGGGGCTCCCC
>NW_010266624.1:0-1451 GCF_000690775.1 Eurypyga helias | reverse complement strand
CCTGTCACCGTGTCACTCTGTCACTCTGTCACCACATCACCCTGTCACCGCGTCACCGCGTGACCACATCTTGGTGTCGTCACATGGTGTCACCACGTCTCAGTGTCACCATGTCATTGTGTCACGGTGTCACCACATCACGGTGTCACCATGTCATCGTGTCACTGTGTTGCCGTGTCACCACATCACAGTGTCACCTTGTCACCACGTCACCACGTCACAATATCAGGTCACAGTGTCACCACATCACATCTCGGTGTCATCACATCTTGGTGTCACCACATCACGGTGTCACCGCGTCACAGCATCACCGTATCACAGCGTCATCACGTCACCCTGTCACCGCACCACCATGTCACTGCATCACCGTGTCACAGCGTCACCGTATCACCATGTCGCCATGCCACAGTGTCATCCTGTCACCATGTCACCCTGTCACCACATCACCCTGTAACCATGTCACCACGTCACCCTGTCACTGTGTCACCCTGTAACCGTGTCACCACATCACTCTGTCACTGTCACTGTCTCACCAGGTCACCATGTCACTCTGTCACCGTGTCGCCCTGTAACCATGTCACCCTGTCACCTTGTCACCGTGTCACCACGTCACCCTGTCATGGCATCACAGCGTCACCATGTCACCCTGTCACTGTCACTGTCTCACCAGGTCACCATGTCACTCTGTCACCGTGTCGCCCTGTAACCATGTCACCCTGTCACCTTGTCACCGTGTCACCACGTCACCCTGTCATGGCATCACAGCGTCACCATGTCACCCTGTCACCGTGTCACTGTATTACATCACAGCGCCACCCTGTCACGTCATTCTGTCACTGTTGTCACCTCACTGTGTCGCCACATCACCCTGTCACTGTCACTGCGTCACCCTGTCACAGTGTCACCGTGTCACCCTGTCCCCGTGTCACTCTGTCCCCCTGTCACAGGGTCACCGTGTCACCCTGTCACCGTGTCACTCTGTCACTGCGTCACCCTGTCACCGTGTCATCATGTCACCCTATCACAGTGTCACCTTGTCACATCACCCTGTCAGTGTCACCGTGTCACTGTCACCGTGTCACCACATCACCCTGTCACTGCGTCACCCTATCACAGTGTCACCCTGTCACCACATCACGCTGTCACCATGTCACCCTGTCACAGTGTCACTGTGTCACCCTGTCACCGTGTCACTCTGTCACTGTGTCACCACATCACACTGTTAAAACGTCACCCTGTCACCATGTCACTGTGTCACCGTCACCACGTCACTCTGTCATAGTGTCACCGTGTCATGCTGTCACCGTGTCACATCACACTGTCACTGCGTCACCCTATCACAGTGTCACTGTCACCCTGTCACCGTGTCACTCTGTCACTGTCACCACATCACGCTCTCACTGCGTCACCCTGTCACCGTGTCACCATGTCACCGTGTCACCCTGTCACCC
>NW_010266623.1:0-4164 GCF_000690775.1 Eurypyga helias | reverse complement strand
CTGCCAGGAGAGGTCCTGGATGACGCAGGGTCTTGGGCCAGACCGGAGCCTCCATCCGCAGCCTGGCTTACCGGGAGGAAGCCAGAGCTTCTCCAGCCAGCCGGTGTCCTACTCGGGGCAGCCCTACGCAGGGCAGCCATACTCGAGGCTCGATACTCATTTCAGGAGCTTGGATAACAGTTTTGGAGCACCAGGCCAGACCCCAGCGCACTTTGGTTTGGACTGCATGGGAAAAGGGGTCCCATTTGGCGCTGGAAGCATGGGGAGTTCCCCCCAGCTCTCACTCCCCGTGCAGCAGACACAGGAATATCCGTATCTCAAGAAATCTTTCCCTGAAAGCTACTGCTCAGATGCCGATGTTTTCCAGGCTTGTATGGAAGATCACCAGTACCTGGCAGCTAAGGAGAACATGTGCAGGAGGCCTGCCTTAAACTACTTCAATGCTAACCAGGGCCTGGGCGATGAGAGCTATTTGTATGTCCAGTCCAATGCTTCTCCCTTTGGGAAGGGCTTTACTTTTAATTATGGTGAAGGGGTATCTAAGCTTGAGCTTGAGCAGGTGAGGCACAGTCCACCTCTGGTTGCGGCTAGTCCTCCCTTGGTACTTCCAAAACCCGAAGGGGAGTATCAAGGGACACTTGCTGCTTCAGCCCCATCGTATGGGCAGCAGCTGCTGGAGACAGTAAATGACTGTGACCCTCATTGGCTGGGTGTGAGAAATGAAATTCTGGGAACTGGGTTAGATTTGCTATTTGAGAATGAGCAAAATGAGAAGCAAGGTGGGTCAAAAAGTTACCTTCTTGCTTTTGGTGGCCAGAGTTCAACCTGTCATTTGGGTCACACATGAAACTTGGATGGTGCCTCTGCCCAATAAAAAGATGAGTGTGGGGTTTTTTTTTGATTCGCGGCCTTGTCCAAAGTGGCTAAAGGTTTTGCAGGTCTAAGTGTGCAGTGCTCGCTCCGAGTTTTGTGCGCTCTGTGGAAGGGGAAGGAAGAAACCAAAGTTAGCAAGGGGTACAGGAGAGTAACCTGCTGAAGGTGTGCTGCCTCCCCAACCCATCCTACGGGGGGTGTCACCAAGCTGCTTGCAGTGTTCCTGCATGCGTTTGGCTATCGGCAGCCCCGCATTAATTTGCATGTCCAGACTGATCTTCATGAATGTGTCCATACTGAAGGTTTAGTCCATGTTCAGACTGTACTGGATTAATTCTGCCAGGAGTCTTGGACTATGGCACTGGCTGTGTGGCCTTACTGCACTGGGTTTTGTTTCCATCCTGATCAGAATTCACCTCCTTTAACTTAAGAAATCTATAGAAAATAGACTTATTTATAGCTTTTAGTGGTGAAAGTGTTAACACGAGAGGGCTCCAAGCATGGGAAAAGCAGCCTTGGTGGTGGTGGCAGGGGACGGCTCACTGGGTGCGTTTGTGGTTTAGGTGTGATCCTCATAAAGAACACTGCTGGTCCTTCCTAGATACTTAATGTATAGTGTTTTCATTTAAAAATGACCAAACTTGTAGCCTTTTAAAAGGCAACATTTTTGTGATTTCATTTTGTATCTTTTTTTTTTCTCCAAATTGTAGTTTTCTATTTGCCAAAGGAAGGTTTTCTACCTGTGTGATAATGAACTTGTAGAACTGCACTCATAGAAAAACATAATTGTGTTCCATCTTTGCACTTTGCACAATAAGCCTATTTTTAGACTTCTCAGGATCCCTGGCCATCTGGAAGATCACTGTCAAAAGTATGCTTCCACTGTGAAAGTGACCACATGAAAGTGTTCTCTGTGTGTATTCCTGGAGAGCTGCCATGGTTGTGATTTAAAGCAGTATCTGGCCTAGGATGCTGAAAGGGATAAATGCAAATCCTTTTTTTGTGTTTGAAACGTGGCTCTGGAATATTTTATATATGCCTAGATTTTAATATGTACCTTATTAACTTAATTACTTTATAGAACAAAAATATAATAAAAATAACTTAAAGACAGACCATTATCTTGTTAATAAAGTTGCTATCTCTGTGAAGAAACTGTCTACTGAGATGTGTACAGAAGTCCAGAACATTAGTCCTGCTTTTTGTCAGTAATTTTTAGCTGTGGCTGTGAAGAAGTTGCTTTAGTTTTTCTGCCTTGACATGAAGAATTGGAACATGCTTATGTAGTATGGAAGAACCGTATCTTCAGACAATAGCTGCAAGGCACTTTAAGCACAAAAAGTCATATTTGAGATCTAAGTACAAGGTGATGATGGTATTTATGAGTGTATGTATGAATCCTTTAGTAAACCTTTTTTTTTAAAAAATGCATTAAGACTGACTTCTTTATTTACGCATACTGTCATAAGCCCTACGTAATGAGAAGTGAGACATTTTCCTAGGTGCACACACAACAAGAATAATAATTTTACCCATGAAAAAGACAAACGAGTGTTCAAAAGTGTGTATCAAAACAGCCTTGCTTCATAAAGAAGGAGTAAGAAGAGGAAAAAGGACATCAGAATAGCTAGCAGGCCTATGCTCAACCAACAAGGATGTGGGTTTTTGGTTCCTTTGTGGAGTTGGTGGCCATCTGGCAGACAGCACCCGGTCTTCCACTGGTATCCTCCCTGCTGCTCTCAATGCATGGTACCCAGCACTCCACTGGTATCCTCCCTGCTGCTCTCAGTGCATGGTACCCAGCACCCACTTATCTCCTAGAGGTCTGAGGTAAATAACGAGCGGGTCACTGTTACAGATTCTCTGAAGTGAGACTGGTCTCTGCAGTGCATCCAGGTGTTTCCCCCTATCACTCCAGACATCCTATTCTGTCAAAGCTCACAAAGCCTCACCCAGGCAGCTGCGTTAGGTGTTTGGCATTGAGCTGTCCCTCCTGGCTGCTCTAATAAGGCCGGGCATTACAACCTCTCCAGCTGATCCAGAGAACAAGCTTCCTCTATTAGCCAGCTGACGTTTCCAACACTGAAGTGGAAAACACTGAATACTTCTCCTATTAGCCAGCTGACGTTTCCAACACTGAATACTTCTTGTGAGCAAATCCAAGAAAAAGTAAATCATCCTCCCATCTCAAAGCTGCCTACTGCTCAGGATGGAGCTTTTCTGTAAGCTACTGGTTTCATTTATTTTGTTACAAGTTGCTTTTAACAGATCTACCTAGCATATGTTTCACAGGTGAGAAAAATCTGTGCAGAGCAGTCAGATGCAATACTCTTGTGATGTTTCTGTAAACTTTCACTCCTTGCTCCTAAGCTTACATGCTTATTCAACATGTAGGAGGTACTTTCACAGTGATGGTATTAGTAGCTTCCCCTGGAGCTGTATGCCACAAGCACCCCTGCTGTGAGAGTGAGTATGTGATGCTGAGGAAGAGGTGGGGCAGGAACCAAGCATGTTCAGTGATGGACTACTCTTCTAATGCCTGTAGACTGCTTTTTATATAAGAAAGGAGGATTTTCTATTCTGAATATTGAAAACTGTAGTTTTTCCCACATAGCTTGTCAGAGATGGTGAGGACTCAGATTTAGCAATGTGGTTTGTAGTCAGCCTGGGCCTACCCCACTGCTAGATGTCTGAGTTCCTCACGTTGTGGGAGCCTGCAAAGCACATTCCTTTCTCCTCAGCCACCTCCTCCAGCAGCAGGACCACAGGGACAGCCCGTCCCCTGGAGCTGCAAGTCGTTGCTGGGAGCCGCCCGCCTGGGAGGCAGGATCTGGCCAGCATCCCAGAGACGGCAGTTCATGACCTCGACACCTCTTTAGCAGCTCTGCTCCTCTCACAGGGCATATGACATATTCTTGGCATATGGCAAATTACCCCTGAGAAGAGGGCTCCGCACTTCATTGAGCAGGGCCTGTAGCTGTAAATAACTCCGGGAGAACTTGCCTTGAGGCGTAGGCACAGGCCTGAGGTAACTGTTTTTCTCACTTCTCACCTAAAATACCTCGACACCTGCATGCCCAGTCATGTCCTTATGGGGTGGTGGTCTTGGTGTCTTTTGAAAAAAGACCCCACCAAAGTACTTTTTGTCGCTGGAAAGCCCTTCACAGGTTTTTACCCTCTGACTTGTTTGCCCTCCCGCGGTTTCTGGTCAGGATTTCTTTTTTGTTCGTTAATAAAAAGAGATCTTGGACACCTTTATCCCTGGGGCCACAGCAGGCAGTTCACGCGGAG
>NW_010266622.1:0-4340 GCF_000690775.1 Eurypyga helias | reverse complement strand
CCCCAACCCTCCCCCCCAAAAAAGAAAAAAACCTAAACCCAAAACGTTAAAAGAACCCAGATGCGCAAACTGTCAACTCAAAACCAACTCTGAATGTGTGTGTTTGGTGAGGGGTTTTACTGGGTTCTTTCCCCATTCTGTTTTGCAGGGTGGGGAGAGGGGGTGAAGATGTCAAGTTCTAGATAATTTTTTAAGAATCAAACTTCTGTTTTTCATGTACATATTCTCTTTTCTTTCATGTGACTTATAGGAATAAATAGTTCTGGCAAAAGATTTTTCTTTTAATGTGGAGAATTGAACCGGTTTGTTTGTTTATTTATTTATTTATTTATGGTCCTGTTCACCCACTTCAATCAGATATATATGCAGCTGTTCTGTAAGTGAAACCACAGTTTATGCACCATTGACAATTGCTCTGAGTTTCTGGCCACTGATTTGTATAATTTGAGGTCACACTTGATAGCCATCCAGTTTCCCATCTCAACCAGCTCTTGGTGTTTGGTTGCCTGTGGCTCTTGGTCGGTACAGTGCACCAGCCTGCAACAGAGCTGTTATTCTTTCTGTGCGCTGGATTCATATTCAGACCTTGTGAAACAAACTGAAGGATGACAGTTCATCATCAAGAAGCAACTGCAAAAATATTCAGTTCAAAGGATGCTGTTAAACACAACTGCAATTCCTTTCCAGTCTTGTTAAAGCTGCTCTCTTTTTACTCTAGTTCAAGCTATGTCATATGAAGGATTACCAGCTGTGCAGTACTGATTTGAAGTGTAATAATGTGCTTGAAGATTCACTTTTAAAACTAAGATGAAAGCTGAACATTTTTTCACAGTGTCAATGACAGCAGTTATTGTGGTTGTCCATAGGCTAAGGGTGAAATGTTCAATTGTCTATTTTTTTTTTTAACACGCTCTATCACAATTTTTATGTCAACTGTGTAGAATCATGAATGCTGTGCAATTCCTG
Organism: Eurypyga helias; assembly: GCF_000690775.1. Lineage (NCBI taxonomy): Eukaryota > Metazoa > Chordata > Aves > Eurypygiformes > Eurypygidae > Eurypyga > Eurypyga helias. The sequence goes on along the minus strand of NW_010266622.1, from coordinate 3,374 downwards.
CATATGAAGACATACCATGGGAGAGCACTTAGCTAATAAATTAGGTTTTAATGTAGCATTAATTTTATAGTAAAGTCTTTAACTATAAATGAGTTACACTGTGAGTTCTGTTTATACAGTGAAATATTACTTGGAAAGGTCATTGTAACACAGTGTATGTTTCTTTCTACTCTGCCCTTATCCTCATTGTTTCAAGTATCACTGTTACAGACAGTGGCCAGGTATATTTTAGTGGTTAGTTTTTTTAAAAAAAAAACGTTATTATACATAAGTGAGTGTTTCCTTACAAAATAGCTATTTCTATAATGTTTCCAGGCTGGAGAGTTCCACGATTAGACGGAGCTGTCAGAAAAGATGGAGTACATGACCTTGCATTCTGGAAGACTACCTAGATGGCAGGTAACAGAATGCACTTTAAAATGAGTCTTCTCTGGTTTTTCCCTTTGTGCATACAAGGTGAGTCACACTGGGTCTTACCCTTGTGAGGGTAAATCGCATGGAACTGAACAGAAACCTTAGCCTCAAGATCACTGATACAATGTTATATAGCTTTAGTCAACCGGTACTGCAACTCATATTTTGAGATGATCAGAACTTTGATCTGTTGCATATGTGCTGTTTTTTCTGGAAATGCTTCCATCAGTAGAGGAAATGGTAATTATTTTATAAGCAATTAATTCTATTTAGGCTCTGTTATGATCCTGTTCAGACACTGATGAATCAATATATTTTGATAGCTCTGAATTGAACACTTTGGGATTTCTGTTCCATGAGAAATATTTCAGCAGCAATGTTCAGTTATAATTCAAGAAAAGCAAAAGCAAAACAAAAGCTGTTTAATTATATTCCTTCCCAGAAATGAAAAATTCATTTGTCAGAACAAGTCTAATAAACAATGGTATTAGTTTAGTTTATGCAACGGATGCATTCCTGATTGAGGAGTAGTACAGTTCCATACTTTAAAATGGAGTTTGAAGAAATCTTGTGGGTTTTTTTTTTTCCTGAGTTTTTTTCATACACCTTCCCTTTCATAAAGGGACTTGGTATCTCTCTCCTCCCACTGTGTTTGGCCTCAGTAAGACATCTCTTTCTATTTCACTGGGGCAACTGATAAAGAACAGCTCTGTCTTTTGCCAGGGCAAGACTCATTTGGACATCTGTACCTGAAAGGACAGAGAAGTTCAAGCTTTCTTCAGAAATCTGTTTTGTAGGTATGGGCTAGTATATACGTCACAGATGATCTACTAGCTGCAAAAAGAAATGTACTAATGGTACAAGAGAGAATGATACTGAGTGGAATACGAAGCGTAGTTTTTATGGTTGCCTTCTCCTTTTAGTTTTGCCTGTTTGGGTCTTCTTAAAAACAAAACAAAACAAAAACAAAAAAACCTGAACTATTAAGCATTTTACTTGATTCATACTCCTATGTACGCCAGGTTGATCACTTCAGCTGCATTGCACAATTTAAAATCTGTGCATGATGACTGTTTTTGTTTTCTTCTCCAAAGGGTTTTAAGTTTGGTTTCCTAAGGCACTAAAGTTGTCTGCTCACAGTTCATCTGTCAGTGATTTTTTTAACCAAATTTTAGATATGATTAGAAGACAGAGCTTTCCCTCCCCTCATCAATTACCTCTGCTTATGAAGAAAGTCAAACAGCAGTAGAAAGTACCTATTCTTTTTGGTAATTAGCCATTGCTAAACACTCCGCTTCTTTGACACGTGAGTGACAACTCTATGCTTCCCACAAGCCATGGTGTGCTTCATTCTGGCAGCAATCTTGTTCCTTGTCTCTGGGGATGAAGAATTAAAGCTAAAGCAATTGGAAGGAAGACTAAGGAAGAAGACACTAAGCTTGACCAGTTGAATGGCTTTCTTTTTTCTGTCAAACATTCCCACTCTCTATAGCTTTCTTTGCTGTAGTTTCTGGATCCTTTCCTTCCTTTGGATCTTTATTTTTTATAGTACCCACTTCCAAAAGCCTTCCATTCCCAGCCTCAATCTTTGACATCTATTTTTTGAAATTCAACAGCATATTGATTGTACAGCCAACGATCTTGTGTAAATTGGTCATGCCCCTGACTATTCATAAAACACATCTCGCATTTTAGGGAAAAATCCTCATGATAACATACAGGCTTTATTGGATATTTTTTTTTTCTTTGCTGGAAATCTTGAATTCAGTAAGATTTGAACAAGCCTGAATTTTTTTCAATGAACAATTGAGTCAAATGACGCCTTGCTAATGATTTCTGCCAAGTTTGGGAGTATTTGCATGGACTTTGAAAACAGATCAGAAGAGTATTCTGCATTATTATCAAAGTATGCAAATGTTGCTTTTAAGGAATATACATGAAGAAAATAATTTTTTTTTTAAAAAGGAGAGTATTTCCTGTGTTTCACTCTTTTCTGATCATTGGCTGAAATTCTTTTGATTTTTTTCCTAGAGTAGGCTCAGAATTCAGTTTGATTTGTTTCTCCTTATGCTTTTTACTCTAATGTCTTTTTTTTTTTCACTCTACACGGAACTCTTCTCTGCTACCTCAGTTTACCCACCTCTGCTGAGGCAGTGAGATATAAACAGACTCAAATATATTCAATTCTCTTCACAAATGGCTACAAGGAAATGCACATTAATGCAGAATTTGGGCTAGAGAAATAATAAGCAAAATTAAAAGAGTATAAAACTCCTTCTGTATTAATAAGCATTAACTGAAAACTCTCTCACCCCTGTTTTCCATCATTAGACTTAAGAAGGAAATCTGGATTAATAATTAAAGAACTAATAAGTAAAAGTGCAGTTATAATATCAGGGAAGAAAATACCTCTTATGTCACTGATTTAATTTCCCATGATGCATAGGTCCTTGAGGTATGTTATCTGGTCTCGTTTAAGTAACTTCATGATGGGTCTTTGAGAAAGAATGTTCCTAAACTAAATGGGGCAAGACAATCCTTCCTGGGTTCAAACATTAATTTTTGCTTCATATAATGTATTTTGTCTTCTTTTTTTTAATAATTTTTTAAAACAAAAACTCTTTGTCTGTTTTTAACTACTTGCTAGTCATCCTTACACTGTTTAAAAGAGACAGCATTGAAATTAAAAGTATTAATGTTGCAAATAGCTATTTCCTATATATTTTAGTATATTAGTTCACACAAATTAATTTGTAACTTCAGTATTTTGGATCAAGGTCAACCCAAATGATTTATTAAGATTTGTTGTAAGAAATCAACACAAAGGAAGCCACTTCTTTCGTGTCCCAGTTAAGCAATGATACTGGTCTTAGAATGAAGTCCTGAGGCCCTGTTTAAGTGTCACTGATTTTTAGTGAGAGTTTCTGGACCTATTGAAAGGAGAATCATAGAATCATAGA
>NW_010266621.1:0-35746 GCF_000690775.1 Eurypyga helias | reverse complement strand
GTGCAGACCTTGCACTTGGCCTTGTCTCCATAGGGGGAAATAAGTAATAACCTCCTGCAAATTTATGCCCAGCTGTTCTAATACTGGTAGGTGGTTTGATTCTAAGTATAGCCCAGAGTTAGTGTATGTTTTCTGTGTACCATTTCATTTCTGTATTGTAAATACTGCACACTTCTTTCTAAATACCGCTGTTGCTTTATCAGTTAGTGTCTGAAACACTGTTTCTGAAATACATTTGAGTGAAATATGTTAATAATTAAAATATTTTTTTTCTTTGTAGAACCAAAGTTGCAATTTCAGCCACCACATCAAATACAGCACAGAGTTATGAACACGGAACAGAATGGTATCAAAGAGAATCATTCAAGACACATTTCTCGGAATGATATGAGGCAACCAAGGAATGAGAAACCCCCTCGTTTTCAACGGGATATTCAAAACTCAAGGCAGGCTTTGGAAAGTGGTGGGTTACCAAGAAACAGAGGTCCTGAAAGGCACAGCTCTTTAGAACACTGGACAGATGAAAAAAATAAGAGTGAGAGACATTATCCTAGAAGTGATAGGCCAAAGGATTTGGGTTATCCCATAGCCACTCACCAGAGTGATGCTACATTCAAAAAAAGGGATAACAATATGCAAAATAGAGTAGGAAAAGGGGTGTCTTTCACAGAATTCAAGGAGAACTCTGTTGCTCAAGATACTACCGACAACAATAACCCGAAACGTGGGAAAAGGGAAAACCAAATACACAATTCTGAAAATTTTTGTGATAGGAAGGCACGAACAGTAAGTAGTGAAGCCTTTTTGGTAAAAAGTGAGCAACATTTTGGTGATTACCAAAATCCTGTTAGAACTGATAATTTTCATGCTGTACCAAATGGGGATACTGAGCATCATCAGAAAGGAAGACGAGTAGGACTTATTAAATCATCAGGACCCACCACAATCCCATCTTTTGATGATAAGATGTTGTATTACAACACTGGTCCCAAAAGGAGATCTGGGCCCATCAAACCAGAGAAAATACTAGAACCATCAATTCACATGGAGTATGGAAAAACTTGGAGACCAGGGGATGAATGTTATGCTCTTTATTGGGAAGACAACAAGGTATGCCTTTGCCAAATGAGAAGTACCTGAAAGTGTACCTTTAATGCTTTCTTACGTATGTGTGGGAGATATAGCATGCTAGGACAGAGACTGTTCACAGGTGTGTAATGTGCTTCTGGGCTGGTGTCTTGGGTTTATTTATTTTATAATTTATTTGAGATACATCACATATTAATTGCATGAAACTTCAAGCACTTAAATTGCTTCATCTCGAAGGTGATTGTTTCTTTCGTTTGGGTGGAGTTTAAGATGGCTAAGCTCTTAACTGAAGCATTTGACTTAAATGCCAAAAATCTGAAGGTATGAATATGGATCAAGGTGCCAATATTCTTTTTTAAGGAATAAGAAACAAGATACTGTGTTATCTAGCATAGTCTGTCGTGGTGGATGTCTAATGCCTTTTTCTAGAATAAGTCAGCTTTACTAGCGCAAGGCAAGACTAGAGTCTTCAGGAACAGGTGAGTTTAAAAAAAAACTCCGTCTTTCATTTCAGTCATCAGAGAAAGGGAACAACAAGTCTTGGTTTTTAGTATCACTAGTAGACTATTAGCTGAAGAATTTGTGGAACAAATGAGTTATGCTGCATGATAATTTTGTTTCACTGAGTTTTAAAAGTTTAAATACTTCCTCTTCAGCTGTTTGTCCTGTTAATAAGATTTATTTTGTAGCAAGACACTGTCCTGTCATCTTCCCCTCCTTTGCTAAAAAAGTTATAGGCTATTTTTTTTTATTTGTATTACATGTTCAGAAATTCTCTGTCACTCTTCTTGCATAGTTTCTTCAGTTTTTGACCCTTCTGACATTTTGAGAACTACCTAAAATATTATTGTTCTTTTGAATAGGTTTTATTCCTGCCAATTTATGTCTTTTTTTATTGATGTTTATTTTGTTATTTGCTTACGTTTTTTTCCTTTTTTGAAATGTGATGTTAAAATGCAGTACTGAAATTTCATTGTGTTAGTAAGATAAGTGATAAAATATCTTCAAGAAAGCTGATCTGTGTTTGCATAAATGCAAAAAAAAAAAATCAATTTTGCTGTAGGAAAAGGACTTTTTGAAGGGATGGTTTTATCACATATTTATCATGGTTTATTATGTGTTAAAATGGGTGTATATTAGTATGTGCAGTGTCTGTGGTTGATAGGCTGTAGATGTACTGATACCTCTATTTTAAGAAATAGTCTTAAAATAACAATTCTCTGTATACAAACAGCATTTGTGTTAGTGATTAATCTGTTCTGCTTTCAGAGAAATGAAAACAGGTCTTCTAAAAGTGCATTCTAATTTCATAAGCTGCATATTTTCTAAGTATGTTCTACTGTGTCCTTGCAGCCTACCATGTGGAAGTTTAATAAATTTGGTTTACTGTCAGGTACAAATCTTATTCAAAATATAATGCTGACAAAGCCTAAATATATACACACACATATATATGACAAGGTAGTTGTTAAGCTGTTTGTAGTATTTCAGGTAGTATTTTATGACCTTGAAAATTTCTCTTTCAAGTTCTACCGGGCAGAAATTGAAGCTCTCCATTCTTCTGGGACAACTGCAGTTGTTAAATTTTCTGATTATGGAAATTATGAAGAGGTGCTTCTCAGCAACATCAGGCCTGTTCATACAGACACATGGGTATGTGATAACAAATTGTATTAAAAAATATAAACCACATAGTCTGTACAAATACGTAACCCTTCAGAAATCAATGCCTGTTCATGCAGAGAGTGCTATTTGCATGTGTAGAAAAATAATTAAATGGATATCCAAACAAAATCTCAACTTTTAGTTGTCTATATGAAACTTCATAAAAGTCTAGTATCGTGTGGTATTCTTTCTGTGTAATAAATTTCAGTTGTATTGTTTGAAAATTAGTAACTGACCTGTCAGCCAAAGTTTTATACATATTTTCTCTCCAAAACTTGTTGCTTACTTTATTAAAAACAGTTTTCTATTTTATTTCATGTACATTTTATGTTTTTTTGTAAAGGTTAGGAAACAGTCTTTTACAATATACATTCTGAAGGGTTTTACTACATGTGTATGTATAGCTGAAAATAGACATCTGTATAACTTCATTTTGTATCACGATTTTATTCTTGTTTCAATGATTTCTTTGTCAAATATTGTGATGGAGGTGTATGCCTCAGTCTATTTTACGAGGTTTAGAATGTATTTGCTTTATGGAAGTTGGGAATTTCAAAAGTCTTCATTTGTGACTGTCATGGAAATAGAGATACATATTCTTTTTACTTTTTTTCTTTTAAGAAAATACCAGTAGTGTATCTTTCTTTTTCTTTTAAGAAAATATCAGTAACACAATTCTTTGCTGTTTACTCTTACTATGAAAAGCTGCACAAAAAGTATTTGTGTATTGATTCCCTAATAATTAGTTGACTGTGTTTATTTTAATTTCCTACCTCTAGGTCATATAGCCATATTACTACTGCTGCAAACAGTCAACTTCGGTTACCTGCCAGTGGTCTTTTAACTTGTGTTCTTGCTGTAACTCTCAGATGCTTGTGTAGCCTCCAAGGTGGCCTTTTTGTACTTAGAAAGATATCTGAAGCTCTTCCCAGCTGATGCATTGCTGTTTCTATAAAAGTATACCTTTAACCTCCCCTCCTTTCATTTTTATCCCAGTAGGTGAGCTGTTAAGATGCTAATTTCTTACTGTATGGTTGTACTTACTTTGACCCTTTTTCTGTGTTGTTAATCAGCCTTTTCTTCACACTTTTGATTACAGTCTTGAGGAGTGGCTTTTATTTTACTTTAACGCTCTGAAAGTTAGCTCTCACAGTCTAAGAACTTGAGCTGGTGTTAGATTAAGTTGATCTAGTAGTGAGATGCCAACCTGAAGCAGTGGTCTGTCTTCCTGCCTCTTCTGATGATTTCTGAGCTCTTGTTCCTCTTGTTCTCTCTCCTCCCATGTTGGATTGTCAGTCATGTAGCCACAGGATGAGTTGAATGACCTGGATCACTTCTGAGGCTGAAATAGCATAGTCCTAACATCCTGCTGCATCCTGATCTAGTCATTGAAGCTTCCTCAGTTGTTACTGAGGAGAAATAAGGATTTTCCAAGGACCTTTCAGTCCATTCAGAAATGAAAGGTACCTTTCTCAAGGTTCTTTTTTCTTTCAAGGAAGCCTAGGTGGATAGAGTAAATTCCAACAAATAAATTTAGATAATTATATTAGAGAAATGCCAACCGACATCATCACAGTAAACAAAACTTTCATGGTTTCTTTCCAAGGTTTTCCTGTTTTGTTGCTAAAAGGTCCTTGCAGCAATAGTATTTTTTCAGGAGAAAGTTGATTAGCACCTTGTTCTTCACTTTTTTGTGTTTGGATGCTAACTCTAGTCCTTACTATGTATTTGCAGTTCTTAATCACTATTTGGAGTCATGCTCTCATACTCAGGTTTGTCTTCTAAGCTGAATATTGTTGGTCACTTTTCCTTGTCTCAGTGTTCCTATATTAACAATATAAAAGTTGATAGCACACACAAATGCAAAATGAAGTTGTTACGCAGCTTAATAATTATTTGTCATAATAAAGCGGCTTTGTGACATTTCCTCTTTACAAGAGAACAAAACAGATTTTAAACTATCGTCAGTAATTACTTTTCTTTCACTGATCGATGTCATCATCAACAATAAACTTGTTTTATTAGAAGTGTTATGCTGAGTTTTATTTTGATCCTTCCAGGTAATTTCCAGACAGCTGAGTCTGTCTTAGATGTCTGTACTGAAGACTTGTTACTAATGTAGAATTACACTGTATGTGAGCTCTGATGTCCTAATATTGCCAGTTTTTCAGAATCCTTTTTGAAAGACTTGTTTATTTTAAGAAAAGATTTAGTGAATTGACTTAAAGCCATGTAGCCTGTGTGTTAGAATTGATTATTCTGTACTGTTTTCTCCAGCACACTTTTTGTTACTCATGATGAATTTAAATTTTTTTTCCAACAAATATAAACTACTGAAAATAAAGCACTGGGGGGAATAACACAAAAACAAAGCAAAAAAAAAAGAGCCGACAAGGCAAAAAAGCACGAAGTCGCTCAACTAGTCACTTGAAAAAACAGCCAAAATACCGCAGTGACCTTATTTTAATGACATGACCTATTGTTTAATCACCTGAACTTCTAGTCTACTTTTGACAACCTTTATGATTATCAAAAATAGAAAATTACTGAAAATGTTTTACATTGTTAGCAGGTTTAATATAATTTCCTTTTCTCTTCACCCCTGCTGTTTAACATTCTGCTCAATGCCTGCTGACTCGAATATTGAACTGCACTGCATTAGTACAAGTTTGGTGGTTTAGGTATTTTTTGTTTGGTGTTTGTTGTGGGGTAGTTTTTTTTCTTGATTGTAGATCAAATCTGCCTGATAATCTCAGGATACATTGTGCTTTCCACTTTAATGGATAAAGTGTTACTAGTTGATCTTAAGACTCCTTGATAATTGCTTATATACTGTCCATCACCAAGTTTGCCCTGAGTCCTTTCAAGTTTTCACTCCCTCTGACACCTAACATGCTGCTATTTATCTTTCTGATGGCTGGAAGTACAGAAGATAAAGCTGTGTTTTACGTAAGGTAGATCAGAAAGCTAGTGCGACACTTTTTTCAATAGTCACATACAATACCCATATGTAAGAACACTAAAACTGCTTGGGTTTTTTTTTCTTTTTCTTGGTGCTTGCAAAACGTGTCTTAGTTATGCAATTCATAAATATTTTTAATAATAAAATTACATTCGGATTCCACTGCTATAGAGTTCTTCTAAGTATCTTGTGTGTAACGCTATAATACTGTATCCTTCTGTTTCCCTCAGTGGAGCAGGGGTCACAGAATGAAAATATTACGATCCCAATTAAAAAAAAATCACTGAAAAGCTATTGTTGAAATAGGAACTGCTTGTTTTTTCTTGTAAAATATGTAAAATTATATGAATAACTGAGAAGCATGGAACATTAAGGGACTTCCTGATTGACTTAATCAATTTGTTCTGTGGAAAAAAAGAATAAAGTCAAGATAATATTTTAAAGTTTAAAGTTGTAATTTTATTCTCTATCTTTAGGATTTTCTTTCCTTAATGAATTATGAAAATGTGTGGCCTAAGTGCCTATCTTGTGACATTTTTCCCCAAGGGCAGGGCCTTGCTTTCCCTTTTCCATTATGCATTTCCTTAGTCATGTGATAGGCCTTGTTCCACCAATTTACTGCCATTGCTCATTTTGCTTTGTTTTCTGTTATTTCTTTCTTTATTCCATATAGTAAAGATTGTACTTTTCCCATCTACAGATGTTATGGCCTTATTCTGATTGCTCGCAAAACAAGATAGAATTCATATGAACTTCTTTCTTACAGTAGTTCAGTTAAGAATGCTAGTTATGAAGTGAATTCTGCAGTTTAGCTTAGTTTGTTTCCTCTCTCTTGCCTCTATTTCGGCCCAAAGAGGTAAGAAGGCAAAGGTTGTTATTAAGGTATGTATAATCCTAGTTCTTCTATAATCGGCTTTATTCTCTGGGGACTGAGAATCTGCTTTACAACTTTCCTCAACTCATTCCTCCACTAAGGAATGAGTCGAGAAAATAGCAAGGTCTTGGGTTACAGTTAATTCATGCTGGAAAACATTTGAGAGCTCATATTTAGTAATGTTGTGTCTTGTACAAGCTGTAAAAGCTTCTACAGGTGTTGATTTATCTTTATAATTCAGGGCTTTCTTATACCTGTCCGCTGCTTCAAGTAAGTAAAGAAGTAAACTCCCATGAGTTTTCTGAAGATGTTAGATCCTCTCTCCAGCAATGTGAAGAGCAACACTGAAAACCAGTAAACAGTAAAGGCTTGCAGCTGCCTCTTCAAGCTGGAGAAGACTTTTGCCTGTTTTATGGAGTTTTGAACCCATTCCAGCATCTTGATGTATGACAGGCAAATATTTACTTGAAGGATTGGGTACCATTTCTTTATGTCTCTTTGGCATGCACGGCCTTGGCATCGCACAATGTTCTTGCTGTGTTGTGTGTCAAACAGAACGTCTTTCCCATTGAATAATTAAATAGGTATGGTAGATAAATGTGTCCTGGCTGGATCTCTTACCTAGGTTCTGTCCTCACTGACTATACTAAAAACAAGGCTGTTAGAGAGACTTGTACAATCTACTTAACCAGTTCTAAGGTTGCTGTAGAAAAGGTGTTGCTAAAAAGTTGCATGAAACAAGAATTTGATGTCTTTAGGTCTTTGGCTTCTGCACTCTTAAGAAAATCTCTATAATAATTTTACAGTTCACAATTACTCTTTGACTAGATGAATGAAAAGAAAGCTGAGCATTTTGATGAACCCTTCTTCCTCAGTGGTGGTGCATATTTAATAAATAATTTTAATCTCAAAAGTTACTAGTGTGAATTTAGTTTCCACAAAGCTTATATTTCTAATTTACCAAAACACTTCAGATTTAGGCAGTTATTTGGTTGGGATGTACTTCATTTTCCACCTCCCCAGTATGTGGTGATCCCAATTGTCTCTGTTGCTAAAAAATCACTTTTCACAGTCTATCCTAAACTTATTTTTCTTTAAATTTTCTTTAAATTAGTAGTATTTAGAGACAAACCTTGTGGAAAGCATTTATCCTTACAAACTACTAGTATGTATTTTTTTTTTAGCACCTCTACCCCCTGAGAAACTACATAGTTTTTCAGACTTGAGGTTGGCGTATCCATGTTGAAACATAGACAGATGATTCCTCCTTAAGTATTCCTCTGAAAATTACTGCCCCTTAGCTGAAATATAATAACTGACATTTAAAGGTAGTTAAGGAACTGCATTTTACTTCTTAATGAACTAAAAGCAGTAAAATTTCAGTTGAGAAGAGGTAATTTATACTAAGTAGGCATAGAACAATATCTTTCAATTTTCTGTCTGTCTCATTAGGCACTGCAAAATATGTTTAAGTCTTCCAGTCGAGCATATTTCATATTCATCAGACTCTGAAATACTGTAGCAAATTTTTGGCAGCTGTACAAATCGGATTAAGGACACATTCTTCTTGGAGTTTGTAGTTACTGAAAAAAGTTGTGACAGTTAAAGCAGAATACTTGGAGCATTACATTGTTCTTTCTCTCCCTCGTTATTAAATGTAATTGCATGTGATGATGATGATTCGTTATTTGGAGACTGCGTGTTGGCTCCTTAGGTTGTTTATTTTGAGAAAGAACGTTCTTCACTGAACACCTTCATTTAACTGAGTTGCAGGGTTTTTTTCTTGAGATAGCATAACTATAACTTAACCTGTTTTAAGTGTTGTGTTTGGTCCTGTTGTCGTGCTGAAAGTTTTCCAGATTCTTTTTTTGAGATTTCTGACAGATTTTATGCTCTGATTTCTCTGTATTGCCTATGTCGAGGTTGAACATCTTGAGTATGGAAAAGAAGTTTGATGTTTAAAATGCCTGGACCGTTCCTGTCATCACCATTTCTCTTCTGATTTCCCTGTGTGCTTCATGTTTTAGTGTTCTGAGTTTGGCCACATTTAATAGATTAATTCAAATTTTAATTAAAGAAGAAACAGGAGGGATTAGCATAGTATTCCTGACTGCTTTCTAGGAAAGAGAGACATGATACTGTTGCCTCAGTATTGCAGAAGAGAAACTATGACAATCCTAATTTGTAGTGGGGTATGTGCGCATGAAGGTAGATCTTACTTCCTGGGCTTAACTGTATAGAGCACATGTTAAATAGTCAGATTGTTTAATGTACCGAAGCTTCTTTCTACAGGCAGGTTAATGTCTGGAATGCTTTGGGTTTTTTTCCTTGTTTGATGACTTATGAGTGTTATCAGTGATATCTGTAAACAACAATTCTTCTATAATGTAACAACTAAAAGAAGAAAAATTGAATGGAAGGTAATTTTCTCCAGAAAGGTGATTTGTTTTTTCTTCATAAATGTTAAAGCACATGAAATTACTCCTTTTGGTTTTGTTGATTGGTTGGGCCTTTTTGGGCTTTTGGGCTGTGGCAGATTGGGGGTGTGTTTTGTTTGCTTTTTTTGGACATGTGGGTGTGGTGGGGTTTTTTGTGTGCTTCTGTTGGCTTACATTCTCAGAGTAAATTTTGTAAGATTTGTAACAATGACAAGGACTCAACTCTTTATTTTCTTCATATTAATTAGTGTCATTTGCAGGTTTCTTTTATGTCTCAAGAGAGACGTTTATAAACTTTTATTAAATGAGTGCATGTGGACATCTGAGCTAGACATAATTGTTCATGTTGTCAAAGAATAGCATCAATTAGTCAGATATTCTAAGAAAATCTTTAAAGAGTATAAACAGAAGAGGAAGTGTTTTGGTCTGACAACTTTCCTATAAAATTTGCTTGCCTTCTGAGAAGTTGGTTGGTATATCTAGATTTTCAGAGTTTTCGAGAAGTATTATTTCCTTCAACCTTACACAAAACGTCTTTGCTGAGTTAGTCAAGATGCATTTTTTTAAAATATAAAGCTGTCTAATTATTCCAGTTTACTCTGTGTGTGTGTAAAATATCAATGATTTTGAGATTAATTCCATATTTCTTTTAAAAATAAGTATGGTTTTGAAGCGTGGAATACCTATTTCTCTAGTGAGAGCAGGAGTTGTTTAACAAGAAAGCAGTAAATAGGTGATGGCTATTGTGCAGGTTTTATTCGGCTATGACAGCTGTATAGAGGCATTTTGGTATTTACATCTTTTGATAATTTATGGTGTATGTCCCACATACTGAATATATGACAGGTCCTCTAACTTGGGACATGCTATCATGGAGTAGTATATCAGGGAGTATCTTCATTGCTCAGAAAGATTGTTTCAGATTCTCCTGTGCCTGTGAAACACAGTTATGGTCATCTTTTGTTTTTGTTTTTCTTCTTTTTTTACCCTATACTCACTAAGTATTTTTGTTAGTACCTAGTTGGAAATGTTATATCTGTTTTCTTACTGGAAATCTTGAGAGCTTATTTCACATAGGTTAATTTCAGTATATATGAAACACTTTGCTGAAAAGGTTTGTGTGATTATGTCACAGTACCCTATTTCCATTTTAATTTGTTCCTTGTGTTGATCTGTTTTCTGATCTCCTGTGTGTTTTCTCTACACTGTATTTGCTCATATCAGACTTCCACTGTGGGTCTAATGGCATATAGGAGAAAATGAAAACAATGACGTTTAGATTTTGCAGTAAACTTTGTTCCTTTCCTGATGGAGCTCCCTTGGTGTACCTTTTCACTCTAGAACAGTGATGATGAATGTTCCTGAGTGCTAGGGCTGAAAGTAAAATTTTTACAAGATATTAGATGCAGGCTTAGTGGGGCTTCTCTTCTGGCTTCCTTTTGGTTTCTTGGCGCATTCTAGTCTTGCTTATTATCTTTTTGCATGTAATCAGCCTCCTTTTGATGTCTGACACCCGTTAGCTGACGTCAGTTATCTTGGTTGCTGGGTGTTTTGAGGCTCAGCCATTGGAAATGGCATCATAAGTCAGAGTTGCGTCATTGTTCTCCAGGGAGAGGAGAGAAGTTGAGTCTCCCATGACTTCCAGGCCAGTTAAAAGAGGGAGCTACTCAACAAATTGTTGAGATCTCAACCTGGAAAAGGACTTCCCTTCATATCACGGAGGGAAGTACTATAAATGTGAGTAAATTTGCGTGTGGGTTATTATGTAGTGTTTTCCTTTTCTTACACATGGAGAAGTGTTGTGGGTTTTTTTTATTTTATTTTCATTCTAACTTATTGAATAATTATTTGTAAACATAAAAATTTCTTGAATATTTTAGAATTGTTTCCTATCCTGTAGCAGTTTTAAAAGTTCCTAATGTTTATAGGCATATTTTGCCATCATAATTTTTTGATCCTGTTGTAGAACTTTCAGGATGACATGGTCTATTTATTTTCTTTAAAGTTGTGGTTCATAATTTTAAAAATAGGTGCAATTCAACGCATTTTATTTTAAAATGTAAGCATACATTATATCTGTAATGTAGAGGTTCTGACTTTCAAGTTAAGATAGTCTTTTTTTTTTTTTTTTAATGGCACTATTCTGAGTTGCTTGATGGGCAGTTTCTCTTTTAAGACTTAAATTGTGGTGTCCCTGCACCACTTGTAAGCAATTTTGGAGTTGGTTTATATTTGTTTGTTTAAAATTTTTCAGCACATTTACGTAAATACCTTTTTCTGTGTTTTACCTTCTGATTTTTTTTTTGTGCAGTTGTTCATTCACAAGTGAAGTCACATAGGCATTTGTTTACTGGATATACACATGTGTGATTTTGGGGATTTGTATGACAAATTTTGTCATAGCTGGGTATGTACACGCAGCATTCTGTTTCACCTAAAATGTCACCAAAACTCATTGCTTCCCTATGTAGGGTTTGATAGTTTTGTGCCCTAACAGCAAAGTTTTGTCTAATTTCTTATACTATCACTTTGTTTTCTTTCTGAATTTTTTGGTGGCACAATTTCTGATTACATACTAATATAAGACCAGCAACACAGCAATTACTTTATTCTCCCATATGGATGTGTATGATTGTGCTTATGAGTGTGCTTAGTGCAAGGAAACTGAATGCCGTTTGTGCAAGTCTTCTTTTCTGCTGTATGTTTAGGACTGTGTCTGTATTACCAATGTAAATGAGACCTTTCTGGAGGTCTTCATTCATTTTGATGTTCTGAAAAACTGGATGAATACTTTTTTTTTTTTTTTAAAAAAAAAAGAAAAGGGAAGTTGGGGAAAGGGAAAAGCTAGGAGTTGTGTATGGGGAGTCAGATGGAGATGGACCCTTAATTCACTGGTTTTCCAAAACCTGCCACCATTACTCCTTACAGTAACATTACTCCATCTAGTGGTTACTGTTGCTGATTTCTTCGTCTTAAATTTATTTATTTTGTTGAAAACATTTCTACTTCCAGTTTGTGGCTTTCTTCTTGCCAGACTGAGAAAACTCAATGTGCCTGCTAGTTGCATGTTATTTATACAGGAGATCTCACTTCAGAGTTTCTACTTTGCTTTTAGAAATTACTGAAAATAAATCGTTAAATATTTATAACTTGATATTTACACTACTCGGTGTGAAGAAGATGTTACTATTAGAAGTTGGTATTTCTGTTTTGTTTTGGGATATGGTTTGGTTTAAACATGTCATGAATTTTAAGAGTTCCTTAGAAATACCTTTTTTCCTGTATTAAGGGCATGGTGACAACTTGCAGGAGGGAACATTTGTTTCAAGCACAAACCTCACGAGAAGAGTTGCACATTTATTTTAATATGTGCCATGAGGAATGACTGCAAGTACGAATAACCTGTGCAGTACCCTTAAGAGGAACAGATAAGCTAGCAAAATGTCCGTGGGATAATCATGCCCCAGGCTTACATTATCCTGGTTTTATGGAAATGTAATTGGAATGTAGTCTATTTAGAAAATAAATGAGTGCTTTGTTTTCAGAGTTGCAGAAAAGCAATGAAGTACAGAGAAATGCTGATTCCAAGTTAACTATTGTGTTGCTTTTAGTGGTCTCAAATTAAATATGTACTTCTTTTTCTTTGTCCATCCATGTTTTCCATTTCTTGATATTTCTGAAGAATTTTCTACCAATTTTTATGGCACTTGGTATCTGGTGTTTATTGCTTCACTCAAAACTCAAGTTGTATATTGTTTTAACAATCATTTAAGAAATAAATGTGTTTAAAGCTCGTTAATGTGTATGGCTTTTACAAAAGTTGGCCAAGAAAATGTAAAATTATTTCACTTCTGATGCTTGGCTAGTGAAAGTCAACAGAAAATATTTATTATAATTTATTTATTTCTGATGCTAAAAAAACCCTCAGGGAAGGGACATCTTGAAATATCTATTTTTAAAAGGAAAAAGCAAGAGGTTTTATGGTGTAGCTCCATGCCACCTAGTTTTAAGTATCATATTACAGAAGAGAGAAAGATGGCACTAGTAGAGTAGGTAAAAACATGATCTAAATAGGGAGGAATTAATTCTGGCTGTAAATAGAATGGCAACAAACAATAATTGTGTAGTTGCAGTTCAAAGTCTCAGCAGGTTTTTAGCAAATCATACAGTACTGCATAGCAAGTCAGTTGTATGCCTTTGAGGACAATGGAAGTCATGCTAAGATTTTGCTGTGAATCTCTCAGTAGTTTCCCTGACATTGCTATTACTGTCACCACTGTCTTGTATAGTGTAGTAACAATGTTTTAGTATAATGAAACTTGAAGGTAAAAGCTTCAGCAAAGCTGTTGATGGTTTTGATGTAAAATTCAAAGGGGTTACATATGGAGTGTATACCTGTTTATACACAGGTATGTCATCTGTACTAATTACCTGATACTTGTAATGTCCCATACGCATCTAGATGCTTATGAGGTCGTGACTTTCAAGTGGGAGAGGAGTGTGTATACTCTATAGCTCCTTTACAGTTGTTTATCTTGCATATCCTTTACCGACAGAAAATAATGCCAATGTAACAATGCAGTCGGTAAGAAATATCTTTGAAGTCCTACACAGTCCCTACTGCTGATGGAGATGAGCTTCCTTGTGGGAAGTGGCCAAAGTGAAATTTCCTCAGGCATGTGCTATTATAATAAATTTAAAATTAGATTGAGCTAGAAGTTCTCGATAAAATTTACTTTAAAATTAAAATGTTTTCTTTTTGAACAAATCTTACAGATTCTTACCAGTTGATGGTAAGTGTTCTGCTTTTAAAAAAGTTTAGACAATAAGGCCAAACATTTCCAGTGTATGTGATCCTTGAATGTTCTTCGTATTTTGTTTGTTGTTGTTTTAAAACAATGCAACATCTTCCATGCATTACAGTAGATCCTTGTTTGATATTGATTAAATAACCTGTAGTTCACCAACTTGATGGTGGTATCCAGAAGTCAGCACTAAAACGATACTTTCTCAGTGTGAGAGTGAAAATTTTGAAAAAGCACATGTGAGCATTTTCTTTATGTTTTGGGATGTTTGCTTTGTGTTTATTTGAATAATTTAAAGATGTAGTCTTGGTGTTCTGTAAGGTTTCTAAGCACTTTTCTAGGAGTAGTCTAAATATAAAATCTTTCTCATCCAATACAGAATATAAAGTGCCTATTTTAGCTCTTTCTTTGTCACCTTAGTACACTATATCTAGATACTCAGAAATATGTATATGGAGAAAGATAGAGAGAGAGACAATGGGGACAGGTGAAAGAAAGAATGCAGCTTGAATGTAGTTTTTCTGGTTTTGTGAGTTAGGAATGTGTGTGTCTTGTGAATTTTTCCTTTTCGTTTGTGATTCAAGGATGAAGAACTACCTGATTCTTTATTTTTGCATTATCTTTGCCTTTCACTTTATTTTCATGTAAACTTACCAGTTTTATTAGAAGTTAATAGGTTTGGTCTGTAGGATAATTTAAGGTTAATGACAAGTCTGAACAATCTATTTTAAATTACAAATTTGCTCACGATCCATTGCAATTTTTAAATTTGAAAAACTATCATTCTGTTTTTAAAAAAATCAGAGCAGGTTTGCTAAGAGAAGTAAAACCATAAAATGTTGAAGCAATGAACTCTACTATAAAAATGATCCTGCATTAGAAGGAGATGGATGATAGTGGGGATTAACTTAAAAATGATGAAGTTCTGAATAGGTTTTGTGTTAACTCTTGATGTTTATATAGTAATTCTGGGACCATGCTCTCTTGATGTGCATGTACACAGACCATGCACACATTCTGATAATTGTGCTCATAAGTTTTTATCTTCCTCAGAGGTACTTTTAATTGTTCTTAATTAATTGCTTCTAATATCGAAATCTGTTTCACACACCTGTAAAATTTGAATGAGGTTAGGCTAATTGCACATTCCTTAAGACTGTTTTAGTGGAAAAAGAATTTATGAATTGTGAGTAGGAGTATGATTTCGTGGGCTGGGCTGATGACTACCTATCAGCTCTGAGAGAAGGAAAAGGTTGTTGTTCCCTAAGCCTGACCATCCTGCCTTTTGAACCGACATTAGTTAAAGGTTACAACTGTACACCTGAGCAAGAAAGGAAAAGTGGAAAGAAGAGGTATGAAAAAGGTACAGAGAAGGGGAAGGAGAACAGTTTCAGCAGTAGCCAGTCGTTGCTGTGGTGCAACTGTCCATGGAACTATGGCCTACATGACTGAATTAGGTTGTAAATTTAAGGCTGTCACATAGTTAATTCCTTTACAGAGTTACTTCACTTATAAAAGATTTAATTGTAGTGTGATGACACACTTCAAAATATCCAGCCAAGAGCTAAGTAACAATAATAATTGTGGATCTTACAGTTAACATTCTAAATGGTATATTAAAAACTTAATTTGAAAACCTTTTTAACCCATAGTTGCTACATTATAACTTTTTTCCAAAACATAGCATTTTTAAAAATTTAAACACAGCCATATCCTTATAATTAGCAATGTGTACTTTTAGTCAGCAGTGGTGCATTACTGCAGTGTCTTACCTGATATGTGTGAACATACTTCTAGTATATTTTTCTAGAAGTCTCCCTTACAGGCACATGAATAGGGCTGAGAGTTTATATTATTTATCTGAGAGCAGTGAGGCGTTTGCTCTATGCAGGTCCAGCAGTATAACCTTGCTCTTAACTCTGAAATTTGTGTGGTCATAGTACCAGTCTAATATAGAAGTGTTATGTACTGTGAAAAAAATAATTGTGAGCATCTGCAGGCTCACAGAGATTACTGTCTTAAAAGATTACACTGTGAGAGCAAGTGATATTTTAAGTAACAAGCATAACTGGCAAAGAAAATTGATCAGGAGCAAATATGTTGAATTATTCTGTAATAGGCACTTCAAAAACACTCTTCTCACAGAGTCAGTACTTAAGATCCTTGAAAAATCTACATTACTGGTAATTTTTCTTTTACTTGGAATTTTCACACCTCATTTGAAACTAATTTTTGAAGTTATGCCTTAAGGCTGGTCTGAGACTGTATAACTTCGAACTTGTGCTTTTATTAAATGACGAAACTTTTTTGGTAAAATACTGTTTTGATTCTTGGTTGCTATACAGTTCTAAGAATCGATTCAAGTATTCAGTTAAAGTAAAAGTTTAAGGGAATGCTGTAGACACTTCAGCCAATGATTTGTTTTGTTTACAAGTACAGGATATGTTCTATATTGCAATTTGAATATTTAAGTTTAGCTTTTCCTAGGAAAGTTGTGGTTTTTTTCAGAATGGCTATAACGTGCTTGGTGTTTCAGGTATTTTGTTTGTTTGTTTTTGGTGGTGGTGGGTTTTTTTTTTTAATACATATGGGAAATTTTAAGTCTGCTTTCAATTGATACAAGCACAGGTAAGTAGAAACTGCAACTATCAAAGTTTAAGCACTCAAGAAGATCAACACTAGATGTTTAGGCAGAATAGGCAGGTTTTAAGAAAGGAATTTAACCAGCAAAAGAAGACATCACTTGGTGTGTTAACAGCAGGAGACAGCTGTTGCCAGCATAGTGGGCACTGTAAGGAGGGATTACGTCTGGAACGGGAAATGGGAGTTGAAATGCACATGAAAGAGAAGTTAATTTTGCAAGGAAGCAAGCACTCCTCTTTGTGCTGAGTCTGGCAAGTTTTCCATGCTTTGAGTATATGGGTGAAGTTCAAACTACAGCCTCAAGTGAAGCAGTGGTTTGACATTACTGAAATGGAAAATATCTTCTGCTTGCCTTGCCTTCTCTCCATCTCGTGGTTCTTGGCCACACACTGCTCCCTCGTGAATCCATGCAGAGGCTCTGCTGCTTATCCCTTAGTAGCCCACGGAGAGCTATAATGGAAAAGCCTTAGCACAAGGGCTCAGTGAACAGAGAATTTTCATGAGCAGGAATAGGCAGAGGTAACTAGTTTGTAGGTGGCAAACTGTTGGAGCCATGACTTGCAGCTGCATCCTAAATGCATGTGAGCAGAACATTCAGCAAAGCTCATGTGTGGTGCGTAACTTCTGTTCTTCACTGTCATCCACCTGTTCATTGCTCTCAGAAGTTATACAGGAAGTAGTCACTTCAAGGACTGTTTTTATTTTTTAAAATGTTTCTAAACAGTTCTCTTGAATGCACTGAAAGAAGTCTTGCAATGGAAATTCAATGGGAGAGCTCTTAATGAAATATAATTTTACTCTGCTCTAATATTGTTAGCTTTAAAGATAAATTTGCTTGTTAAAGTATTTTAAATCCTTATATATATAATTATAAACTTAAGAATGCAGCTATAAAATCCATTGCATTTTTTTTTAATGTAAAAGGATGCTGGTAGTCACTTAGTTGGACTGAAGCTACTTGCTGATTCACTAAGCTCAGCTGGTAAAGTGTGGTGGTGGTACAAACTTCAGAATATATGGGTCCAAAATAAAAGCACTGAGTCTGCATATGTTTGCATTTTACACTTATTTAGTACTTACCTGTCTTTACGAGATGGAACAAAAATATCAGAAGAAACACCACATTTTTATGGCAAAATTGAATAGAAGCTGAAATTCCCAATGACTTATGCTTCTGTGGTCAACCATCTTGTTTTAAGTACAGAAGGAATGCTGACATTTTCCAACCTCTGTCATGTCATTCTAACCTGTTACTGCATTAATTTCTTTGGGCATTTCATTCATTGCATTGTGCACCTTTCCTTGCTTTTTCCTGTGGGTCTGCCAGTTTTTGCTATCTTTTGCAGTTGTGCTTAGTGGTATCGTTTCATCTTGGGCTACATAGCCCTAGGTAGGCATTGTGCAAGTACTAGAAAGCTCAGTCCTTGATCCTGGAATATTAGATAAATAATGAATGATACGCTGAAGGATGAAGATAATAAAATACATAAATTTTTGGAGCAGTGTACTAATATGAAACCTCAACTGGTAATAGAAGGAGGATGAAAATGCTCTAAGAGAGATTTGTGGCCACATTTGCTTTATAAAATGCAATCTAGAACTTCTATGGATAAGGAAGTAGGAAATGGAATAGTTTAGAATTAGTTACTATCCACCGATAAGTTGAGAGCAAGCAGCAAGAAAGACTGGAAGAATAGAGTTGGTGGCAAGATATGTGACACAATTGCAGGCTTATAATGGAAGATATCTAGACAGCTGAAGTTTTTAGGAACAAAAGAAAAAAATAAAAGGTGATGAACATCCCTACAAAGTGTGGATGCTGTTCCACAAGAGGGATGTCGGTTTTGAGTATGGGAAAGAGATATTTTGAAGTAAATTGAGATAAAGATGAACATCCAAAAAATCTTTAAGATGGAAAACAAAGTGGCAATAGAAAAAGGATGGAAGATTAGCAGTGGTGGATTGAGGGTCAGTAATCAAAAAATGTTGGAAGAAAGGAAATGCAGTTATTTGCAAAACAAGAAACAATGTTTATTAAAAGTATGGCTTGGCAAATTGTTATTTTAGAGAATGTTAGATACAATTGGGATCAAATGTGAGTAGGGAAGGTGCAAGAAACAAATGGCAATGTGTCATCTGTCGTGAAGATGACAGACTTCAACAAGGCAGTCAGTAACTGGGGAGCCACTGTGCAGAGAAGAACAAGTGAACAGTTGAAAGGTGTTCTGTTGTTCATTCGTTCTTCTTATCATTTGCTGCATTGCTTGCTTTCATTTAATTCAGAGCCTCAAGAAGGTCCGTGTGATGTCACATTTCACTCGTGCCTATTGCAATAAAAATAATTGAATTGGAATGAAAACCTTCAGGTGCAAACATTGCATGTGTGAAGACAACTAAACCAAAATCGGAATGTGTAAGACGAATTCTAGTTTTAATTTGATTTTTACTAAATTCAGTGGATCAACAATATTAACATTGAGATTTGATGAAGATTTGCTGCTCTAGAAATTTACTGTCATACGTGTATCCTCAGAAAGAGGTTGGCTATTACAGGTGAGACACAATGCACGAAACTACTTAATTTCTCTTCTTTTTGAGTAAAGACTACCAAGGTTGCAAAGAAGATTCATGTCTAATTTACTGCAGTCTCTTGAAAATAGCAGTATGCATTGCTAAATTGTCATATATGCCATTTAGTTTTTCATTTTTGGACAAATCCAAATAGCAATCACATGAAAGTTTCGCAATTTACTCTTGAAAATTGAGCTCTTTTATGTTAGGTTGAAACTTCGACAAAGAATTTTAAGAGAACTTGCAATTGCGTCTTTCTTTACTCTTTTGGCAAATAATGTGGAACTATTTTCAGCTACTCGGGTTTCTTGGAGTATACTGGAGGAGCTAGAGGTGTTTGGACCACTCCAGGCATCTAGCTTACCCTTTAACGTTTTGATGCTGGTACAGTTTGCATTGTCAGTGGTGGGGGTTTGTACTGTTGCATACTGTGTGGATTTTTTGTTAGCTTCTGCTTTTCTGTTTGTGGTTTTCTTTTTTTTTTCTTCTGGATAATCGGTGTTGCTGAACCTCTTTATATGAGGGAATCAATAGTGCTGCAAGCAGTAAAAGAGGTACACTGAGCAAACTAAGTTTTATGGCAGAATTCTGTGTTTCTCAGCCTTTGGCTACAGTGAAACTAAAAGGTATAAATCAATTATGCTGTATTCTGTTGTGTTGAACATCTGTTTTCTTCTACAGTTATTGCAGACTCTGTAGCAGGGCTTAATTTGTTGTTCTGGAAATACAGCTATAACCACAGACATGCCCTCTAAACAGGAGAGCTTACCATGAGGAATGTGGTTGTCTGTAACTGTTATTTTTTTAAATGCATGTTTATTAATATTCAAGTTGATTCAGAAAGACATGCTTCTTGAGTAAAATCTGTCTTTTTACCACAGAAAGAAATTTTAAGCTGTAGCTTTTCCTTATGTCTCTTACAGTGAAATACTTACTGCTGTCACTTGCTTACATTTTGGTATGTGCACGCTGCACTCCAAAGCAGTTTTGGGTGTTGGAATTGTTGATGAACTTTTAATGAATCATTCAGTGTTCTTGGTTTGTTTCCCTGGATGTTCCTATGTTGTGAATTAAAGGGAATTAAGAGACATGTACTCAGCACTTTTTACCAAACATGAATTTCCTCTAGACTTGGTGTCTGCTAGACTGTAGCGTTAGGAAAGAAACCAAATTACAGCTGTTTGTCTGAGACACTATCTGGCAATCATACTCATGTTCAGAATTTTTTCTTTGGTATATAATTTTTTTCTTCTATTTATCAACTCTAATGTTCTTAAAATTCTGCTCTATCTTTAATGTGTGCCACTTTCAATTATTCCATTCCATCAGATGATTATTTTTCTTTTCACTATTTCTTGACCAAAGTAAATACGTAGTTATTTTAATCTTCCTTTGTAAGTCATTCTCCAGTCTCTTGATTATTTTCATTCTGTTTTTCCTCTGAACTACATGTAATTTGTCAATATCTTTCTGGAATTGAGATGCCTAGGAGTGAATGCAATATTGCAAATATGTAACCACCTCTCTTGATATTATTCAGTGGTTACATTTATTATTGCTGCACATGGAAAATTCATATCTAAATTCTTGTCCACTACAGTTGTAGGCTTTTTTCATTATTACTGCATCACAGATTTTTATCTACTGTTTCAGATCTGTGTCTCTAGTATGCATATTGCCAGATGCTGTTCCTTCCATTTCCATTATTTTTTTTTTATTTAATTCCACACTCATTTCTGAACTCCCCAAAAGCTGATACTCCTCTTACTCTTGCAAGTTATTGAGGTTATCGTACTTCTTGGGTTTGCTGCCTGTATGACTCTTGGAAAACAATTTTTCTTTAATATATATGCTTTTTTTCTGCAAATATTTAATAACTCCTGCTCCTGCCCTGGGGATTGAGTTTTGAGATTCTCCATCTTGGTTTTGTTCACTTTCCTAGGTTTGAAAAACACACTCCCATTATCTCACTTATTTTATTCAGTGGTAATCAGCACAGAAGGAGCAGTTGCTATGTGTGCATTAATTCATTCATACATGTATGTATTATATGGATGCATATGCCTACTCATGTATTTACCTACATTTAAAATACTACTTTTCATTTAAAACACTGCTGTTTATCTGCAGGAGGAAGAAGAAGAAACATATGAGCAAACTCTAGAATTCCGCAGAGGAGGTGATGGTCAGCCAAGACGGTCCACACGGCCTACTCAACAATTTTATCAACCCCCAAGAGCTAGAAACTAATCAATAAGGAATAAAAGGTAAATATATGATAATGAAATTTCTTAAACCTAAACCCATAAATAAAAAGTAAGTCTGGTCTGTTGTAGTCTTCAGCTTTCTTGAGTCTTTGTGAAGTTCGTGAGAGAATTTTATACAACTTTGCCAGTAGTTGGTTGTATAAGAACCCTCATCACTTGGTTGCAGATGATGAATATTTTGAACAAATAAGTTACCGTAATCACCATTTTGCAACTTAAAATTCCTAGAAAAACGTTGTTTATAAGGTAATCTTTTTATAAGGAGCAAACATAGAGCAGTGATTGCTACACCTACGGAGACTATTGATATTAAATCAGTGTCTTATTATTTAAATGAAAGTTTTATGGTTGTGTCTTTTTAGTTTAAGAACTGCTTGTTATGATCACCTACGTTGAAGACATGTTTAGCATATTGCTTCTACATTTTTGGGGGGATATTGGTATATTTATGATAGAAGTTGGATATATCTGTTACTCTGGATTTTGTGGCTGTAGAAAGAGACTTAATATACCCGTGGGAAGAGGGAGAGCAATAAAAACACTTTGGCAAATAGCTTTTTAACTTTGCTTTATGTAAGGACTCATGTCACCTGGGCAAGCTTTTATTTTATACTTTTTTACCTGAAAGTGGCAGCAAGTTTCTCGCACTCACATACATGGGACCAGCTGCTTCTCTGGAATAAGTGGCTGTAGTCCCTGCAGAACTCAGTACCATTCTACTTTTTAATGAGCTATTTATATGAATAAATATTCTTTCTGTTGTTTCGCTTAGTATGGGAGAGAGGATTTGTAACACTAAAATCTAAAAAATCTGCGACCTCACCATTGATCTCACCATTAAATAGGGAGATACAAGGCCTAAGAATATTTACCATACTCTGAATCTTGAGGCTATGTTTGCATCTATAGTTTTCTAATTAGCAGGAATTAAGGGATTATATATCATCCTCAGAAAATACTCCTGACATGTACACTCAGAAATGTTAAAAAGGCTAGTCAGATAAAACAGTTTTAGTTCTTTTACTAAACAAATAAGGCATGCTGTACTGCATTCATTTTACTTGTGGATTCTTCTAAATCCTTAATTTTCAAATACTGATTAAAAGTCTGTCCTGGATAAAGAAAACTTTGTAAAGCCACATGCTATTTGATGGATACCTACAATGTGGTTTGGTCTTGAATCTGATTTTTTTTTTCTTCCCCTTCTAGCCAGTTTATTTATACTGAGCTCTTCTTAGATCCTTTCCTTGCTCCAGTACTCTGCCTTCAGTTGGCTTAATAGGTGCTGCTGATCACTGCAGCTTTTGATATTTCTGACATGCTGTAACATATGATTTTACTTTTTTGATCACATAATAAAATACTTTTTCCATTTAGGGGAGTACTGGAAATATAAGAGCAAAATTTATTACTGGCTCTTGCCAAGGTTTTAATTACTCTTTTCTTTTGCCCATATAATTTGATTATTTTAAGTGAGTGTATCAATCACTATCAATGACCATGTCATGAGCAAATTTCTGCAGGAATAATTCTGGCATATGGGCTCGAGCTGAGTTCTGAACCATCTCAGTCAGCTCAGAGGAGTGTCGGTGTGATCAGCCAAATGAGATGTACTCATTCTAGATAGCAGTTGAAACCAGGGAGGTTTTTTGTGTCTTTATTTTTGGTATTTCTCTAATTTTACAGTGTAAATTTGGCTTTGGTCAGCTGGGACAGGGGGGAAAAAGCCACCTAGAGTGAGTGATAGTAACTTCTTTGCCTCAAGAAGAGTGAATGAATTGTTGGCTAGTAAGGAACAACCTTTTTAAGGTACAGGTGGTTGTTCCTTGAACGTTTTCTTATACCTTGCTTTGAAGATTCTAACAGGATCCTGATTTAAATGGACAGCAGGCTCTGTATCAAAACCTACCTACCATAAAAAATACACAATTACAGCCCTCCACCTGCCCCAGTTCAAATAATACTGATTACTGTCAGACATCGCTAAATGAAGGGGTTAGATTCAGGTGGTAAATAGCGTCAGCTAAATAAACCTAAAAGAATTTGTCAGCAAGTATCAATGGACTCTTCTCATCCAGGAAAAAAATAATCAAGATGTATTCTGGAAAATGTCATGCAGCTGAATGTAATTTTTAAGGAACTGCTTACTTTGCTTTAAAAAGTACATCTTTCATTGACAGTACTTCCCAGATATATCCTTCTTTTTTTTAATCATAATTTAAAACCCACTTCCTCAGTTGATGAAATGAGGTATTTCCTGTGTCTTCTTTTTGCTCAGGACTTTGCAGCATCTGCTCAAGTCAGTGCTAAATTGTCATCAAAACTGAATGAACTTACCGTATGCAATGCACAATCAGTGGCAGCTTAAACTTGGAAATTTTTGCCTAGTTTTTTAAATCTTACTCGGTTGGAATGTTATGTACTTTATCTTCTACAGTACAAATAGCAAATATCGTAGGAGTTATACATACCTTAAACAGTTATCACTCTAAACAGCAATTCTTTATGAGAAAATGTAACTTACTGCTTGGTAGGAAGATTCATTCTCTCTAGATCAAATCATATCTATTTTAATTAGTTGCTTTGTTAGATATAGGTTTGTACTTGTAAAATTTCCAGTATTCAGGTCAACTACATTTCAACATAAAATGTTGTATCAGCTATTGGATGTTAACACCAAAAAGAAGTGAAGATATGAAATTAAATACATTGGTCTTAGATTCTTGAAACACTAGGATCACTCTGGTAGAAAAAGAAAAAGAGGTGAGAGAGACCTTCTGAGTAGAGGTTGGGTGGTGCTACTTAGGCATAGTTAGCTCTTCTGTTAGTTCCAGCCAAAACAATCCTTTTTTTGTTGTCTAGAATTTGTAACATGGATTTTTTTTTCCCTCTACCACTGTGTTCTAGTGAATATTTGTAAAACTGAACATCCTGTTCCCTTCTTTTCAACAGTATGTCATTTGTGGTGATCTCTGAATAGCACAGGAAGTGGAAATTCTTCCTCAGTTTAAGAACGCTTTATTGGCGGTCTTTTTGAGGATAAAAATATTGTAGTACTGTATCCAGAAGCTGCTTCTGTGTGGGACAGGCTAGCTTTCACCTGCTAGAATTGCTTTCTGAAGTTTGTCTTGTGTCCAGTGTAGCTGCCCTCATCTGCTTTATTTGATAGGTAAAGTGATGTGAGGACATATTGTGGTGGACATACTTATCAGCTATGGCTTATAGCTACCCCTAGTACATCTCATGCTACCATCCCGATGTTATATTTACGTTGCATTTTGAAATGCATTAGACATGACCTTATGAGGTACTGGTTAAAGGCAGTGGAATTTGGTAGAGAACAGTAAGGAAAATCTATTAAGCTTTTCCAGACATGAGTGGTGGTTGTAATAATTTCTTCTCTGATTTTCAATGTAGTCAGAAAGTCAGAGAGTCGTTTTCTAAATTGCTTTCAGCTTACCAAGGCTTGTACAACAGTGTAGCTGTAATGCCTTGACACGTGAAAGGTCTGGAATATTGAATGTCAATTCCTAGAAGTGGATTTCATTTTGCTTTTTCCAGCTTTTTATTCCTTAGTGCTTTTGAGAGTATGGTATACTGTTCTTATTTCAAGTTTTTGATAACCTGTTAGATGAAGACGTGATTTATGAGGGGAAGTTTTAATACATAGTTTTATCACAGCTTTCCACTGGAGGATGCTTTACGTCTTCACCAGAATGTTCAGTAATGACACCTTTACTCTGAGAGGAGTACCTCTGTACCTCTGTACCATTTTTTTTTCCTGAGGAGAGATGGAGAGCCCTTGTTGATGATTAATTTATATTATAAATTGGAAAATTCTTTATACTATTAATATTGTAGTGTTTAACATATAAAATGCCAAGGTGCCTTGTTTTCAAAGGCAACTTAGGCAATTCTAAATGTAAAATTTGCTGACCATATTGTATAGAGTATGACAGGGATGTATCTAAGATGAAACGTTAGGTCCATACAGTAGACCACCTCAGACCTAAAGGCTTTTAGACCTGCCTGTATAATGCTACATCAGTTGCCAGGGAGGATTTATTAGCACTGTACAACAACGCAGAAATGAAGCTACACTGCTTCCTGTGTTAACTTTCGGTATGCTCATTTAGGTGTTGAAGTTGCCCTTGCATATCTGGAATTAAAATCGACAAATCTCAGCTCCTAATCTATGTCTACAGTGTAATGGGGTCTTAAATGTGAGGAGGCTTAAGTTTTTGTAAGTCTGAGTTATTTTTTTAAAAGCAGAATTTGGATCTGGTATTGGTATTGTTTAGCCTGGAAAAGAGAAGGCTCTGGAGACACCTTATTGAGGTTTTTCAGTACTTAAAGGGGGCCTATAAGAAAGATGGGGCCAGAAATTTATCAGGGCCTGTTGCAATAGGACAAGGGGTAATGGTTTAAAACTAAAAGAGGGGAGATTGAGACGACACATAAGGAAGAAATTTTTTACAATGAGGTTGGTGAAACATGGGAAAAGGTTGCACAGGGAGGTGGTAGGTGCCCCATCCCTGGAAACGTTCGAGGTCAGGCAGGAGTGGGCTCTGAGCAACCTGATCTAATTGAAGATGGCCCTGCTCATTGCAGTGGGGACTGGACTAGATGATAAAGATAAAGGTCCTTTCCAGCCCAAATTATTCTATGATTCTGTCCTTCTGAAGAGCTGCTTGCCACGCTGTTCTACACTGAAGGTATTAAGAACAATTGCAGAGTGCAGGAAGGCTTGACTTGGTGTTTATTATGAAGACAGCACGATAGTCATGTTAAGGTGAAGTAACAGATGGATGGGATAGTCAGTACCTTGCTGTGGTTGCGTTTGGCCTAGAAATGATTATTTATGAATATCCAGCAGTATGAGGTAGAGAACACTAACTCAGAATTTTATCAGAGCACTGCATTGAGAACCCTTGAACCCACTCTAGGTTGTTTAGGGTATAAGTCAAATACTAACATTAACAGGTCTGTAAAACAAGATGCTCTCCTAGAGAATCAAGATAGAATTTAGAATTCTAACAGTAATAAAAATACATTCTGAACTTACACTTCTTGAAAAGAATTTCATGATAATATGAAAAAGAAGGGGAATAAGTAATCAGAAATTAGTGTTTTGGAGGGTCATCGCTTCTGGAGAAGCTTGAAAGACCCTATGAGTGCTTGGTCATTATCTGTTTGAGAGTTCTCCTTTGCTCCATGACAGAATTAATCTTCACCCTGTCAAACTTGCTATAAAACCTGTATTGAAGCCCTTAGTAATGGAGAAATTACATTTTTTGTGAGAATTCATTACCAGAAAGCATCCTTTCCTCCTATTACACCGATCATGTTCATTGCATTGAAGTGCAACCTTCTGATTTATTTTTTTTTAAAGACTTAGGTCTCTCTCAGTACTGAAAAGCAGATATCTACTCTTCCAGAGGAAGAAAATAAAATAACTGTAAGGCATATGTTGCACAAAGAGCAGAAAGTTTTTACGCTTATCCATTGTATTTTATTTTTTTCATTTAGCAACCTTCTCGGGGTGGGGGAAATTCACTGGCAGCTCCAACTTGCTTGAAGACTTCTAGAAGAAATTCTGGCAACAGGATGGAACAAAGAAAGCTCGTGTGAGCCGAAGGAATTTGGACCTGACACCACAAGAGACTTTTTTAAAGTTCTTAGTTACATGAAGCTGAATACTTTTTACATATGAAAGAGGCAAATTGTCATTGCTGCCATCAATAAAACCACAGTGCACTATTCTCTTCTTTGCCTTGTATTCTTTTTACTGAGCCTTCATTGTTTGTTAACATAATACTAATGTATCATTAGTCATTTTGACTGATTTTGGTTCTAATATTGTTTCTAGTAAAGTAAAACCTATATTTTCTCAAAAGCAGATGGGATTGGACCTTTAATTTAGATTTTACGCTAACATTAGTGAAACATAATAAAAATTTTCAGCTAATTAATGGACAGAGAAGTTCTGAATAGGTTTTGACTGTGTTTTCTGTCTTTATTTTCCAAAGTTGCTGAAGGCCAAATTACAGATTTGCCTGTTACATTTTTCATGATCTGTGAGTTTGAAGGGGAGGAAGATGATCAGTTTCAATAGTAATTTTCTAAACAATTTTAGGTAAATATTTTCTTTTTTAGGAATATTTATATTACAGAAATAGAAACATTTCCAGAAGGTACAGGAAAGTAGTTTAAATAAAAAATACCAAAAGACACATATGAGTGTTTTAAACATAAATATGTGTATACATGCACACATGTGCAACCAGTTGAATAGTAGGTTCTAACTCTCTTGTAGCTTTAAACTCTGCTTTTATTGCTTCATATTATTAGAATTTTTTCAATTATCATTGATGCTTGAAAGAATCTTATGTCAAACTACTTTTCATTCTAAGCTGTATCTTTGAATCTTACATGATTATGGCAAGTAGTTGAAATTTCACTGTGTCTTTAGTCGAGAGGCACTCAAGACCTGTGTACCATGCAAATCCCTTCTAAGCTTTATTCTGATTGTTTAATTAAGATTGAAATAGCATATGTGTTTTGAGGTAGTTCTGTAAAGACAGAATTTTACCCAAGATATGTACTGATGGTACAAGTTGTATGATTACTTCTACAATATTTCTGAGTACTTAGACAAAAGTCTGTTTGGATTGAACCTGGTTTGTTTGGATGAAAAGAAGTTTATTTATGATGTAATTGAATGTATTTGCAATACATAATGTGGATTACTGTCCCAATGCAATGACATCTTATGAAGTACAAAAATATTTTCAGAATAGTAAGGAACCAAATGTTTTGCTGCCTTAATGGATCCTAAGCAGCTTCTTGAAATTATAATGCAACTCACTAATAATTCTGAAGAAATTTGGGAGCCTAAAACGTGAGCTGTACAATGTTGAAGTTCTTCGCTATCAGCTGACACACAGCACATTTTATGAAGTTTGTTAAAGTTAGAAACTACTTTCCAAATACTCTGAATCATTCTGATCAGTTCTGCTAAATTGTACCAGCAAATAAATAAATTGTAGATCAAATACATTGGATGTTGGATGCTTTACTTCCAGAATTATCACTGAGACGACTGAGAGCAGCTATTCAGCATCATAAAGCTATGCAGCCGTAGCATCGTTTCAAAAAGCAGTTTTGATTTTTCTTTACAAATAGACTGTGCGTTAAATGAGAGCCCTACAATCAGCATACCAAAGCAGTATCTGAAATTGAACTAACTTATGTTCTTTTGAGCTTTCATTCTTGCTGTGAACTGAATCCTAAAATTCAGAAAACTGCAGTCTGATTTAGTGAACTGTAAAAAATAAAGCCTACTTAGGAAAATTTGAAGGCTGTGGAAATACAGTGCAGCATTCCTATGAGGTGGTCGTGGCATTTTGAAATTACCACGTGGATGTGCAGCTGTCTGTAGGCAAATGAAATCTATTTCAGAATGTTGTCTGTGTTTGTAAAAACAGTCAAGACCACGCCCTGGTCTTTTCACAGGTGCTGAAGAACTGGAAAGCCAGGGTAAGCAAACAGCTGGAGAGTCTCCTTTAAAAGACATGTTGTCTTTGTGTGTTTTATGATGCTTTTCTGGTTTGGTTTTGACTGAAATGACATTTGAAAAGCTCTGCCCGTTACAGGTCTGAAGAACCGGTGATTGAGTAGATGAAAACTATTTTCATCAACCTGCTTTGAAAAGCAGGAATTCATATATTCATGCTCACTTGTTCCTATATCTGGAAACAACATGATGATAGAATAGGTATGTATATAAATTACTTTACTGATTGGCACAATCCATCAAAACCACAAATACAGTGATTTGCCAGTCATAATGTAGTAACGTTTACCTACAGAAGGACAACGTTCATTTATTTAGCTTTTATGTTCAGGAAGGTATCATGGGTAGGTAGGTCTGTTTTCAAAACTGATGTGAAAGTTAACTTCCAGCAAAAGCAACAGCAAAAGCAAGGTCCTGTACGTTGTGAGGCTACGTCTGTGCAGTTAAACAAAAAGGACTGATAAAGAGCACCGGATCCTAATCATCCACACTATTTATGTACTAGCTTGATTTCTGACTGTATTTTGGAGTGCTATTACTTAGCTTTTTCTAAGGCAAACCTGTAGAAACTTTGCCTTTTGCAAGCTGGATGCCTCTTGACCTGTGAACCAGTAGGTCCCTGGCCCATGGCCTTCCTTTACTAGGGTGACAGATAAAACTTATGGGAATTTCTGTCTTCAATTTTAAGAATGCAATTCTAATGAAATGTTTTTTCCCTGCCATGGACCTGTATATAATGTTTTCACCTAAAGGAAACTACAAAAAAAAGTTAGAATTTCTGATTTAAAATATTCTAGAAGTTATGCTCCAGGTTGGTAATACTATCATTGAATAAAATGTTATTTTACTTTTTTTCCCCTTAATACTTCTGAGATATAAAATCATTTTGAAACACAGACTGGAAATGTTCTGGTTTTATCATACATGTTTGCAGTGTTTTGTAGCAAAATCTGATTGAAGTTGTCATGTTTTCATTTGAAGTACTGCCTTGGGCTAACATCTTCTGATAGATACGCGTATATATTTTTAATGTATGCCAATACAGCTTTTTCTTTTGTCACTAACAAGTTCTTTCTTATTAAGTCTTTGGCAATAACTGTGCAAAGCACTTTGAGGATCACTTGTCAAGGTCACTCTACCAAGAAACATTGCTGGAATTGTCTCTGCACAGAATCTCTCCGTGATGACTTGAGCCTTATGCATATAAAACTGCTTTGGAAAGCCGTATTCCCAAACTTTACCACACATATTTCCATTGGGTGGTGAAAGGTTAATATCACAAGAAGGACAAATCTTATCCATGAGGTGCACTTGTCATTGGAAACAGAGTAAAAGCTTTAATGAATGATAAAGATTTAGCTTCCATTAAATCTGAAGAGTCCTTTGCAAAAGAACTTCCAAACAGCCAAACTAGATAATGAAGGTTGGTGTAATGTCAGCCAGGTAGCTGAAAGGATCTGCCAGTGTAGGGTAAACAGTCCCTTTCTAGCATTATGGTTGGAGGAGAAGTCATACAGGGAAAAATAATCCGTACTTTTGTGCATACAAAGGAATGTGCTGTTCAGAAAGATTGTCTGTAGATGCTTTCTTGAAGGAGAATCACAGTTCAACTGCCCTTTCATTGTGTGACTTAATCCAACTCCAGTAAAATCTTACAACTTTCTTGAGAACAATACAAGCCTCAAGAATGGTTAATTGCATAGCTGGCTAATTGCATAGCTAGCTCAGTTCAGCTTTCTACTTGCTATGCAAGTATAGAGGTGTTCTCTTGGGGGTTTTTGTCCTTTTTGAAACAAAGAGCACGTTTCAGAGCAACTTACTGCAGGAGAGTACAGAAGGTACTTCAAACATGTAGGGACTGACCTCATAGCATGATACACATATGGAAAGCTTTGTGTGTTAGTGGTATCCTTCAAAGCACTGATAAAGTCTCATAATTCCTCTTCTTTTTTTTCCCCAATATTCATTTCATATCACTTTGTATGTTGGCCTGTTCTGGCTCTAAATTATAATTTTGTTTTGGGGTTTTGAGAACAGTTTCAAATAATTTAAGAAGTAAAGATAGAAATTGCATCAATACTTAATTTTCCTACAAGATTGAGAGACAATAAAGTCAGTTTCCATACAAGCACATGGGTTGTTGATGGACATAATTATATTCTGGCAATTATGGTGGTATGAGTGAAACGAGAATCTAGTATAAGTCTTACATGTGTTCAAAGAAATAGGAATTGTGCAAAGGCAAAGGATTAGGTGTAATAACAACAGCACTATAGGTGGTCTAAAAACATTCTGCAGCTGCTTATAAGGAAAATGTTTGCAATCGTAGTACCTTGTGATAGTTCATGCAAATTGACTAATCGATTTCTGTCTTAAAATGGATGCATAGGTAAGTGTGCATAAGATATTAATGCCATTTTCAGGAAGTTTAATATGTCATGGGATCTTGAATGCTTTGCTTTGATTTTATACGATACATTTCTAAACTGCAAAGGTTAAAGAACATAAATATTTTATATTTATTTTATACTAGAAATAGTCTTAACCCCAAGTATATTTTGTTAGTCATTAGATAAATGTCTGTGCCTCTGCTAAAACAGCTGGACAAGTCTGTGCACAGATTTAAGTCTCCACTAATCATCTGTTCTGGGCTGATCATTCTTCTGTAGCTGTTTAGCAAAGGAACTTGGTTTGTTTACAACAATAATAAAAGTAAAAATCAGAATGAATAAAGGATGTTTTATCATTTTCACATGCCACAAATGAAAGTTTTTTGAACTGTGGAACTAGACTAGCATATGCAAAGTCAGTGCTCCATGGGCTTTGTTTAAAAAAAAAAAAAAAAGGTAAAAAGTTGATATTTGGCCTCCCTGCTAATTAAAAAAGATTTTGTCCCAGTTTAAGATAAGACAGATCACCTCTTCTGGTATTTCACTGCTCTTGCTGTATCAGTCTCTTTGGCTGTACTATGATAAAATGCTTTCAATAACAGATATTCTCGTGGCCAGGTACAAAGTGTGGTTTTTACTCCAATTGATGGATTAAAATGTAGAGGAAAACATGAGATTTAGCGTTTGTCCTGGTTTTGGCTGGGACAGAATTGATTTTCCTCCTAGTAGCTGGTATAGTGCTGTGTTTTGGATTGAGCATGAGAATAATGTTAGTAACATATTTTGGGGTGCTTGTACTAAGTCAAGGACTTTTCAGCTTCCCATGCTCTGTCAGCTGGGATGTGCACAAGAAGCTGGGAGGGAGCATAGGCAGGACAGGTGACCCAGACTGTCCAAAGGAATGTTCCATGGCGTATGAGGTCATGCTCAGTAGATCAGCTAAGCGGAGTTGGCCAGGGGGACAGCAATTGCTGCTTGGGGACTGGCTGGGTTTCTGTTGGTTTCATCACTTGTTTTTCCTGAGTTTTGTTTCTCTCTCTTCTTGTTGTTTTTTCTTTTCATTACAACTATTGTTAATAATAATTTTTTTAAATTAAATTTAATTTCAGTCATTCAACTGTTCTTGCTCAACCCACAAGCCTTCTTAGTGTTGGCCTTCTGATTCTCTCCCCCATCCTCTTGGGGAGGAAGAGGATGAGTGGTCGGCTGTGTGGTGCTTGGTTACTGACTGGGGTTAAACCATGACATGTACGTGGCAAAGTTTAGGTATGTCATGCTGACATCAGTTGGGAGTAGGAGCTATAGCTAAGTTTCAGTGTACTACACCTGCAGAAATGGCAACAGAATTCAGTCTGTGCTGCCCCATTTTACTTAGTTGCTTTAACTCTGAACTCTCGCTTTCAAAAGGAAATACAAAGAATACATTCTTAGCTATACATAAAACACTGAAAATGGGACCAGATTTAAAAGAAGCTGATGCGTACTAGGTCTTCAGAAAGAAACAAAGTTTCAAGAGCTGTGAAATGTGAAAACATGCCAAGCATGTCAGCCAAGAATCTTTGTGCTCTGTGGCTGATGAAATCTGGCACTTTTCCCAAAATATTGAAGATTTGAATAATCTTGATACAGAGTAGTCATATTGGAAAAGAACTTACCCCAGCACTTCATTCAGACTCTGTACCCCATGAGGAACCTGTCTTTGGTTGCTCTGGCACTCCAGCTTTTTCACAGGACTTTGCAGGAAGCCAGGCAACAGTTGGGAGTCTCAGATGAAAGTTGATAGGTTAAGACACTGACGCTGGGTTACGAGTTCCTCCTAACAATGTGAGAAGCTGTACTCGATACTTGGAAAATGTGGTAGAAGCTGGGACTCTCTGATTAAATAGTTGTTAAGGATGAATGCTGTATCATTAAGGTGTTGCAGGCTGCAGCTGGGCATACTTGAACAAAGACAAGACAGGTAGAAAAATAACTATTTAAATGATAATACAGTAATTTAATTTTACCGAAGTATGCCATCTGCAGAGTACTTAGGATTCTGAAATGCACCCTCTGTTAGGGTAGAATGCACAGTATTTGTAGAAAAGAATCTCAGATTTAAGATCCTTTGAATATCATCCATATCAGCACCATTTGTTTGACTTTTTTTTTTTTGGCAATAATGTGATTATCTTGATGTGCATGTTAAGAACACCTTTAACGCTGTATACATGAGTTAGAGGTGAGATGCTGTTATTTTCTAGTAAGCTAATAAAAATAATCTGCCCCTAGATACTTTATTTTCTCTGTTCGTTTGTGGTTAGAAATAATGATGGCTCTGTATTGTTGCCTTGATACTAATGGAGGCCACTCTTTTAGTAAAAGCAGGCCATATACCCTCTTAAGGAGGAATTGTGGGTCATATGCTGAAGCCCAGCCAATCTGTATAGCAATTTATGTCCTCATCTGACCAAAATATTGATGTCCTCTCCCATCACTTTCGTACCTCATACTGGAGAGGAAGCATTTATGAGTGATGAGCCATGCTGTTTGTTACGGACAGCTCTGTTCTTTTAGGGGAACCCTGCCCGTGAGGTAATCCATGTGTATCTCAAGAAAATGTGTGTGCAGAGTGTTTGAACCACGCTGTTCAGTTGGGCCATTTTTGACCTGCGACCTGTAAACTGCTAACCTTGGCATTAGCCATTTTTTTGACTTTTCCCTAGGTAATGTGACACTTACAATTCAGAGCTAGTGTAATTCAGAATAATAATAATGATATTTGGGTTGGGTTTGGTATGTTGTTTTTTCCTAGTTCAAAAAAAAAGTCTACTATAAAACATGGAAAAGTATTCTGGTTCAGATCAACTGGGCAGGAGTAATACTACTGCGTACTTCTGTCTCAGATCCTTTCAGCAGACTGTTTATCAGTGCTACTTTACATTTTTCAATCACCCTTTTAAGGCAATTTGAACTTTCGTCACATGGGCTGTAGACTTTTATCCAGATATTTCTTCAGCATAGCAAATAGGAATCTCCTGAGTCCTCTGGATATGAGACCTGTTAATTTTTTGTGGACATTGATTAACTTATCCCTTTGATAAAGTTCCTTAGCTCTTGAAAGCACTTAGCTCTGTTATTTCCAATTACTCCTATAACTAGATTTTTCCAGAATTTAATTCCTCAGAAGGCTAAAAATCTTCTGATTACAGCCTAAATGTATTCAGTCCTACATGCTTGTGCTTGTGTCACCATTGACCTTCGGTTTCAAGAGCTCTCTGCTGACCCTTGAGGTATTGTGGGCAGTTTCTGAACTGTGCTGAATGAGGGCAAGGAAGAATAAATTGAGTTGGATAACCCTTTGCAGTGTGGTAGTACGCTGCCGCAGGAGATTCTGTGACCCACACGGTCCTTCATGTTTATATTGTGTGTGTTACTTTCTCTTCAGTTGTATACGCCTTTGTTGAATTGATGAATTCTTTAAACTTGTAGTTTCATGTGCCTTCCTTCTGGTGATGAGGGAAAAAAGACTGTATTGTATTGCAGAACAATGCAGGTTAGAAGGGACCTCAGGAAGTTTATCTCAAAGCCAACCTCCTACTCGGAACAGGGTCAGCTATGAGACCAAGTAAGATTGCTCAAGGCTTTATCCAGTCAGGTCTTGAAAATGTTCAGGGTTGCAGAAGCATAACCTTTCAGGGCAACCCACTCCAATGTTTGGCTGTCCTCATGGGGAAAACGTCTCTCCTTACATACAGTCTGAATCTGTCCTGTTTCAGTGTGTGCTTGCCCTCCTGTCATGCGCCACTGTGGAGAACCTGGCTCTGTCTTGATAAATCTCCCTATGGGAATGCTGCTGCTAGGTCTCCCTGCAGCTGTCTGTTCTTCAGGCTGAACAAGCCCTGTTTCCTCAGCCCCCTCCTCACAGGGCAAGTGCTCCTGCCCCTGACCATTGCTGTAGCCCTCCACTAAACTCATGCTCATTTAACGATGTCTTCCTTGTACTGGCAAATCCAAAACCGTGTGTGATATTCCAGCTGGGGACTAATGAGTCCTGAGTAAAGGAGGATGATGATTTCCCTTGGTCTACTGTCTGTGCTCCTGTTGATACAGCCCAGGATACTGTTGGCCTTCCTTGCTGCCAGACCATACCACTGGCTCATATTCAGCTTGCTGTCTACCAATACCTACAGGTTGTTTTCCACAGAGCTGCTTCCCAGCCAGTCAGACCCCAGCCTTGCACTGCAAGGGGTTCTTCCTTCCCAGGTGCTGAATTTTTTAAATTTCTTCTTCTAATGAGATTCCTGTCAGCCCGTTCCTCCTGCCTGTCTTCAAGCACATGACACTGTTCTCCTCGAGCTCACCTCCAGTTTGATGCCATTGCAAACTTCATAAACATCTTTAACTTAATTGCCTTTTTCAGGTCACCTATGAAGATGTTAAACAGGACAGATTCCCAGAGTGATAGGGTTTGGAAGGGACCTCTA
>NW_010266620.1:0-16905 GCF_000690775.1 Eurypyga helias | reverse complement strand
TAGTCACTCCATCATAGAAGGCCACCTGGTTGGTCAGGCAGGACTTTCTCTTGGTTGAAGCCATGCTGGCTGTATTGAATCACCTCCCTGTCCTCCATGTGCCTTAGCACAGCTTCTAGGATGATGTTCTGTGATCTTTCCAGGCTGACAGATCGGTGGTTCCTGGGGTCCTCCTTTTCACTGTTTTTATAAAATGGGTGTAAGGTTTCCCTTTTTCCAGTCACCAGGGACTTCATCTGACTGCATGTCTTTTCAAATGTCATGGAATGGTTTTGCAACTACACTAGACAATTCCCTCAGGATGCTGGGATGCATCTCATCAGGTACCACAGACTTACGTGTGTTCAGGTTCCTGAATTGGTCGCAATGCAAGTAACTTAAGTAGATTAAATATTTTGTGCATGCATCAGACTGCAGTAAGGTCTGAAAATTCCTTGGGTTGCAATCTACACAAATGTGGTTCGTAGAACCACACTGAAGAATATTAATGTACACAAGCATGACTAGTCAAAAAATGTCATAGCATGTTATTTGTCCACTGAGGAGCAGACCTGAGCTTTTAATGCATCTCTTTCACAGAGGCTGTATAGTGTAGGAGCAAAGAGCACTTTCTTGCTTCACAGCCAGGCATGTGTCCTTTCTGCATTCTTATTTTGTCATGAGAAAAAAGTCACCTTACCATCTCCAACCCTGGTCCCCTCCCTGAAACTCTCCTCTTCCCGTACAAAACCCACACAGACAGACAGACTCACTGACAATTTGAGAATTTCATTCACCTTCAACCTTTGGGGGAGGGACAGGCTTCACTTCCATATTACTTCTATACTGAGAAAGACACTCTTGACTCCTACATTTTCTGCATAAGAGGAAGAATTATAAATAGTAGCCTGAAAAGAAAAAAAGAAAAACAAAACCAAACTGTAACAGGACTCTGAAAATTAAGTCCTTAGGAAAAAGCCATGGGGCCTCTTGGTTTAAGTACAAAAGCAACATCAAACTTCACAATCATATTACATGCAAAATGTTAGGACAGAAAATCAGCCAAGAAAGTTTTTAAACTTTGACCCTCATTGCTGCCTTAGTGTAATCTGCAGCAAGTAGAAAAATCCATAAGGGAGCAGCAAGCCAAAGTACCAGTCTAAAAAAGGCACAGATCTTGTTGATATAAACAGATGTGGGAAACTAACACTTAAATGTGCTTTAAACATTTCTATTTGCAATTATATTAACAGTATTCTATATACCAGATTTTTTTTTTTTTTAATGTTCTCTCAAGTGAGTGCAGCATTCCTAATGGTTTTTGTGTTGTCTAACATGGACAGGTTTGTCCGTTACTTACTGTATGTGAAACACAAACCCAACAAGAAGATTGAAGTATGGACACCCGTTGCAGCCATGACAAAAATTGTGTATCTTTTTGGAGGAAAATGGTATTAAATAGTTTTACTATAAAGAGTTCCAGATGTTGAGTTCATGGGGCTGAGTCTAAATGCACAAAGGATTGTTGATATTATTTTATGTGAAATGCTACTAGGAATGCTTAAAGAGCTGGTTATGTAAATCAAAAAGTAATCAGGAAATATTCCATAAATGCAAACAAAGAGATCGGTTGTCCATCATTTGGGAAGATGCTATTGTTGTCAGTTGGTGAAAGTGTTACACACTCACTCGGATTTTATCTGTATTATCAGGATAATGTTAATTCTGAAAATACTTAGTTACTTGTTAACATCTAACTTCCACCATCAGCTACAGCATCAGAGAAAATATCGATGCACAACTTTTGGGAGCAGAATCTGTCCCCTCTTAGTTCAGTGACCACTCACATGCTGTAAATAGTGAGAAGCTTATACAAATAGTTTGCTAAACATCTACAATCTGAAATTATTCAACAAATACTTATGAGTAATGGCAACATGTAAAAAAAAGAATTAACTTGCACATACTTAGACATTTAAAAGCACTACGATTTCAAAAAGCTGTTGGGCCAGGTTCCCCTGTCATTATTGCTTGTGTCAGTGTTCATTTATTCCACAGACTTGCTGCTCACATCCGTGGGTTCACCTTCAAAGCAAACAGATAACAGAAATGGCCTTAATACTTAGAGGAACAAAAGAGTGGAGAAAAAGGAGCAATGTCTTGTTGTAGTAATAGCACTTGCTTCTGACCACAAATTTGTACTCACACAACTCTGCATCACAAAAAGCCTTAATGCAATCCATGTCATTATAATAATGCAAAATCAAAACAGGTAGTATAATACAATAATTTTAGAAGGGACCTCTGGAGGTCTTGTAGTCCAAACACTTGCTCAGAGCAGGATCCAGCTTCAGAGTTAGGCCAGGTTGATGTTAGATCATGTCAAAATAGAAATTCACCTGGGGACCACAATTGTGATTGTTCTCTGATAGTTTAAAGTTATACGAATTGTTATACACAATGCTTTGTAAAGCACATAAGAGGGTTTATTTGACTTGTTTTGTTTTGCAGCTTGCTTTTATCACCTTTGTCAAGAGTGATTCATCATCAACCCTTCTCACGGGGGAGACATGATAGCTAATCTTGGTTCACAACTTTAACACTCAAAAACCCTCAGATTTTGACTGCAGAATGTGTTCAAGAGGGCTTATGATGGACAAGGTCAAGCAGCTTAACAAGAGCATTGCCTAATACAAGAAAAGGGCTAAAAGCTTAGAGGAAATACTAGGGAAATGTCTTGGACTCTTTAACACTGAGCTTTCAGGCTCCATGTTCTTTAAAAATCCTAGAGACTTAAAAGTATTTCAGGAGCAAAATGAAACTAAAATCTAGGAGTAGAATGAAAATAAAATAAACAGAGATCTTCACTGTGCAAATGTAGCATCATAGTAGTAGTAGCAGCCTGATTAGAGCTGTATTTGGTGTATAATTTATCAGAAAGATGGAACTCTTCAAATGAGTGAACTAGAGTAAAACACACCAGCTAATAAAGATGCAATCACAACATTAGTATGAATGACCTAGAATGATTGTTGGTAAAACAGCTAACACAAAAGACTTTCTAATGTAACATTTTTAAGATGGTAACACAGACACCAGGTACTTTACATTTGCATTGATATTCCCCATTTATATGTATTTTATTAATGGAAAGAATTGATGCTTTGTGAACTGTAAGTGAGACTACTTTAATTTCTTAAATCGGAACCCCTGCCATAAATTCTAAACTGGAGACTGAATTCTTCTGAGCTAGCTCATTCCAAATTAATTCATCAGTGGCCCTACAATTAATGATTCTAATTAACAGATTAGGTCACAAAGGGATTACTGCCTCACTAGCCTCTCACGCGATTGTTTGCTGCACTCTGGGGAAAGGGGCTCTGCAGGCTTGCTGCAGATCCCTAGCACAGATGGACAGGGAGAGGTGAAGGAGTTTGAGCCGGGAGCACAGGGGAGCCTTTTCCTCCCAGCAGTCCCTCAGGAAGGGTGATAACTCATAGGAGAGGTACAGCCCAGCAGGTAGGCTATCCTGGAGCAGCTGGAAGGCAGGAATAGTCTTCCCAGGCTGCTCTGAGGCTATTACAGCAGGGCATTACTGATTGCTGTTGCTTAATTACAAATCTGTAAAAGCAGTCGGGTTGACTGTATTGGTAAGTGATAGCATTGAGCTCTTAGAAAAGACCTTGGGGTCAGATGACAACCTTCTTATTCACATGAAATTTCAAAGGATGTTTTACCAGAATTAATGAGAGCGCGAAGCTTAGTGGTGTATCCTTACATCTTGGTGTTCAGAGTGCACAAAATGTTTGCAGCATGCAAAAAATGTATGATGATGCTACAAGAGTTTCCAGTGGGTGAAAGTAAAATATCAGCATTTAACACTACTGTGATTTAGTGGTTTGCTTCTGATCAGGGATTAGAAATGGTCAGTACGGATATCACAGCCATTAGAGTTTCATCCCCCTGCAGTCCATGTGAGAGGGTTTAGATGATTACTCTTGGATCAAAGCAAAATACGTAAGGACAAATCACAACTGAGGAAAAGAAATATGCAATTGCCTGTATCTGGAGTAAATAGGGGAGTTTATGTCTGGAAAGAGAAACATTTTTGTTCATATGCAATCTTACATTGCAGTTCTGTTTGTGGTCACATTACAATAGAAAAAAAATCCTTTATAAAGAACTTTCAAACAGATTTGAAAATGGAAGACGTTGATTTTTGCGTCCTGAGTTTTCAGTCCTGTCTGGGGTCTCTGCCTTCTGCTTGCAACCAGTTTGCTGGAGAGCTGTTGAAATTCAACTATGCATTTTTAACATTGAAACAGTAAAATTAACTTCCTGAAGTAGCGGAAAATTAATGGGAATCATGCCTAAAGCACAGTGGTTTTAATAATAATTGTAAGGAGTAAACTTCCCTTGTTTTCTGTGGGCAGTCAGCAAGAAGTGTTCCTGTTTGTCTAAACCTCGCATCGTGGATTCCCCCACTCTTAGCACACGTGGAGTCTGTAAATAGCAGCATTCAAAAGACTGC
The DNA here is from genome assembly GCF_000690775.1 of Eurypyga helias. Classification (NCBI taxonomy): domain Eukaryota; kingdom Metazoa; phylum Chordata; class Aves; order Eurypygiformes; family Eurypygidae; genus Eurypyga; species Eurypyga helias. Next base: position 12,395 of record NW_010266620.1, on the reverse strand, counting down.
TGAGGAGGCATAGGGCAAGAGTCACTCCGCAGGTCATTAGAAGAATGAGGGCTATTAAATATAAGTAGAAAGCTGTCACCCATAACTCATGAAGCTTCTGAGCTACACACTGTTATAGGGTGAGAAAACTTTCTGAGGAAACGCCACTAGATGTTTGCCTTGTTTTTTCACTGGCTGAGACAGGATGTTGGAGTAGATGGGCCTTAGATGCAATCTGTTATTCATACAATCTTATAACCTCAACTGCACTAAATGACATAGGCAGTGGTGAAAAGCGTGCAATTAGTGAAACAGTAGAATTCACAAGACTACCCGGATCGCAACTGAAGTCTTTTGTCCCTTGCCACCCACGAGTCCGCTCTATTCACCAAAACTAAAAATCCATCCAAGATCCAATATTCAGTTTTGCCAGTATAAATAGATTAGAACTGAACAAGAGTCATATTGTTAAAGGGATAGAACAAGTGGTTCAATTTTGCACACTCTAAATCCAGAAATATAGTTGTTTTGCTTATAAGGATGTTTTTAAAGACACTTGTGTTTATTCCTTCTAAGCCCAGCATGTATTTCTTAAGGGCATTCTGGAGAAAAATACAGGTTATAAATATACTGTGTGGTGATTTTCTGGTGTGATAGGTGGACAGAAAGTCAATTACCAAAAATATTTACCTTTAAGATCTGAGAAGGGTTTTTGTTTGTGTGTTTCATTAATAGAAGAGTTGTCGAGAGTGTTGAGGGATTTGATCTTTACAACAAAATACGAGTTTAAAACCTGTCATTAATTTGGAAAGGCAGCAGCATCTAGTTAAATGTCACTGATTAATTCTATGAAAGCATCACCTCTTTAACCTCTCTCTGAAGTTGAGTTCCCAGAAGAAAAGCAAAGCCTCATGGTAAAATCTTCATAAGGAAAAATCTTGAGAAGGATATGGTTGGCTGAAAGACCTAAATCCCTGCATGGAAGAACAAGGCAGCAGTGGAAAGAGTAATTTGTACAGACAAATGCTCTGTTCTTAGGTTCAGGTGATCTCAGCAACACACTCTTACACACATACTCTGCTGCAGGAGCAGATCCCCAAGTCTGCCAAAAGGCAGCGAGACAACACATTTCCAGACTTTGCCGATTAGTAAGAACAGTCTTATTTAATGCAGGTAGAGTTCCAGTGGATCAGCTGCACCTTGTCTTCCAGAAGGAATCTGATCCACAGTCCCTGTATAAAAGAGAAAACATTGAAGCAATAATGACTTGCATAAATGTGGTTTCTTGGTGAAGCCAATTACCAGCATTGTGATAGTCAGAAGAGAGGATGTACCTGACAGCATCATCCTTTAGTACAGGTTATTTGTAAAACTGATTAAAAGATCCCTCCACTTTAAGTGCTCACCACCTCACCACGAAAATTTCATTTTCTTAAGAAAGCCTTTGGTAAATCTCACAGGAAAAAGGTCAAAACACTGTTCAGTGCTTAGAGGTTTCATCCAGTAACTGGGATCTCTGCTTTCTGGGAATAACTTTGGAAACACTGTTGTCACGCTTAATGAACAAAGGAATGCTTGCTTAGACCCTGGGTATGTTTTTACAGCAGTTGTATAATACCAAGTGGTCTGTCTCATGTGCAGGACTAAGATTTTACAATTTAGCTCCTTTCTTAATCTGATTACCATCTCTAACCCAGAAAACAGAAGTATTATACTTTATTCAAAGACTTCATCCTGCATGCTGGCAGAATGCTTACCTAAGCATTTGCCATAAAATTAAGGATAGCATATCCACATAATTTAAACTTGATCCTCCTCAGCCTATGACAGCATTTATATATGCCAAAATCTTGAATCTTATAAGCATCTGTATTCCACCAATCCTCCTTAAAAAGCTGTACATTTCATCATCACCTCAATATAACTTTAGAGATGGCAGGCATCACAGGAACCTTTAGCACATCATTATAACTTTTCTCACTCTATTAAAAGAAAGGAGAAAGAATCTGGATATCTGAAACCTGCTTTCTAAGTACAAATCTCTACCCTTCAAATGTATATTCTACCATCACAAATCTTTTTAAGTAAGTGAGAGTTACAGAGCAATAAAGGGTATAGGAGAAAAGGTAAATTTAAAGGGGTTTAAATACTACATCCAAGTTCAAACACTCAGATGATTCCCTGTAGAACATGTTATGGTTTTTGTCCCCTGTAAAAGGAAGACAGAGCTAATTATGGAACATACCACTGGGCAAGCAAATAAATCAAGCTTTGCACTGCTGAATTCTCACATTAGCAACTATGATTCTGTTAGACACTTCTGTTGCAACAAAACAATACCAAATGTAAGTACAGTTGCTTATTTTAGGATAAGGAAGGGATAATCCACAAGGAAATGTCCACAAGAATTCATAGCCATGAGCTAAATCACCACACATTAATAGAAGAGAATTAGCTCAGTATATAACACTTTGCAAAATCCCACTCAGCATCTTTGTAAAACCTGTGTATACAGCATACATGCATTGATTTAAGATTCTAAATACTTATCTGGATTTTTTTTTCCACATGTTGCATTTGACTGCAACCCGGGATTGCTCTCTGTAGCCAGCGTAGCTTCTAGCATAGCAGAGGTCAGCTGCTAAGTACATATGAAGAATTGTCAACAGGATTTGTACAACACTGGGGAAGTCTTTGCAGTCCTGATTTCATCAGTCTTTTTTATCTGTATTAGGCAAGATTAAAGCTAGCTAAAATAGCTGGCAGAGGAGGTGCTGAATTGTGTAAGGGCAGCATTTGACTTTGTGTGCTTACTTAACAACTTTGCTGTGCTAAATCCAGACAGGCTGAAGCCATTCATTACACAGCACTAAGCCACAGGTAAAAGACAGGAGCTCAGTACCTGAAGAGCATGTTCTCATTGAGACTAATACCGTGGTAAAGAATTAGAAAACCCCGCAGCACTGCCCAAGCTCTTACCCTTCACAGATCATTACAGCCCTGCTGCTAAAACCAGCAGTACAGAATTAGGCCGCCCTGAACTCTTTAAATATCTCAAATGAACGGATTAGCATCTATGAAAGCCACTGCCTTTTACTGCGCTGAATCCAGTTTGCTTAAGCATGTATAATGGACATTGTATTGCTGGGGATTTTCCACTTTTTTTTTTGAAAGCTAGATGCTGACTGGGTTGTATGAAGAAGAGGAAAAATCCCAGGACTTTTTAAGGACCTTCTTTCAGCAGCTGGCCACACAAATTAGAACAAGAAGTTAGAAGGAAATAGATTGGTTTTGGAAGAATCCCACTGATTTCCAAGGGTCCCTTGGTGATTTTGGAGAGAAAATGAGAAGCAAAAAGTACATAGATGTTACTAGAGACAATCCCATTAGAACTGTAATAGGTCCTGTTGTGCCGTAAGCCATCAGCATCTGTCAGTGCTGCCGCTGCTCAGTGTGAAGTGAACTACACGTCTTATTAGCAGTGCCCGAGTTCCATAGTGTTTCCCTAGATGATTTGGAAACACAGTTGGCTTATTTTGTTTGAATTATGAGGCAAATAACCATATGTTTAGAAAAAAAAAAAAACAAGAGAAGCCTAAGAGAAAAAGAGGCAACAATCTTGTCTAAGAAAAACACTGCACAATCCATTTAGCAATTTGCTGCAATACAAATGGGCCTCACATCATTAGCAGAAAGAGGTTTTATGAAACATTTCAACTCTGAAGCATGGCACAAAAAGATCAGCATGCCATCACTACCTCATCTTGGCCTGCTTTCCATTATTCTTCTACAGGAAAAAAAATTATTTGATACAAGACAAAACACAGTTCCCAGCTGTATTTTGGCATGAAATGGCTTTCATAGCTCACAGCTCTATCAGGAGAAGATTCTCAGCAGCTGCGTAAATACATTCTGCTTTGTTCATGCTGCCTGCTAATTTTGCATCTAAAGCTTGCCAACATTACAGAACTATAAAGCTTCAGAAAATACCATTGGTGGGAAGTGCAGTCACTGCACTATGGATAATTCATAGGCAACAGATGAAAGGATCATGCTGGTTCCTCTCATGAAGTCTTTCAGGACCCGTTTTCACCACAGTGAGACCAATGATTAAGTAGATAGGTAGGCAGTCAGGTGTTTAGACAGATACCGTAGTATAAATGTGCGTGTATGTTTATATTAGCTTACTGCATGGTTGCAAGAAGTTTTTAAACCACTTGTTTTAAATAATTTAAAGTTTTAACCTCACAAAGAATAGCTTCAGCATCAGCTGCTGCCCCCTTAAAGGTACAAGTGTTGAAACTAAGAAAGAAATTAAAAATGGTGATGAAAGTACATGGTACAAATGGTCTTCCAGATGTAGTTTTAAAATACCATTTTCATGTATTAATCTTTGTTTGAAATGCTTCAGTGTGTTGACTTTGCACCTCAAAAAGTCTGCAAACCTTTTGCACCTCATGTCATAAGGTGTCGCTGGCAAGAGATACCAGCACTACTGCTGACTGAATTTTCTTCAGAAACGGAATGGCGCAGCTGTTGGCATGATCCTATGGTACTGAAGATAAATGGCTCTCGTTCCCACTTCCCCAAACAGCCTAGGTAACGGAAAATGCAATTTACATCAGCTAATCTCTATCTATGCTTACATGAAAATGTACATAGAGGAGGTGCCATGAGTATGCTGCCACAAATACTTCGACGCAAAGAGCCCAGTTACCCCCTTCCACTCCCCTGTGCTGCCTCATCGCCACCATGGCCAGCCCAGCTCCCTGCTGCACAGACATGCTGCTTCTCTCTCCCTTATTCTCTCCTGCGCTCTGCAAGAGCCCTTTTTGAGAGGTTTGGCCCTCACACCCCTTCCCACCCTGCCTGTGTTTCAGTCATACCCTTGGTTTCCATTGGGGATTTTCCTCTGACAAAACAGGCTGAAGAGCTCTGGCATAGAGAACTAGGCTTAGGGTAGCTTTAGGTAATACCCTAAACCAATGACAAATCGTTTGAAAAAGAAGTAGTAAATGGAAAGAAAGATCAGTTGAAGCACAGATTGGACTGATGACATTTGCTCTTAAAGCTAAATAATCTTAGCAGCTGCAAAATTTCAAATCAGTTACAGGAGCTATAAACTAAGGCACAAGACGGAAGGAAGGAAGGAACCAGGGAGAACAAGAAAAGATGAGCTGTTAAGCTTCTTTTGCAAATACGGAGTTTGATTTAATGTTCCAGATTACTAACTTGGATTATTTGATTCCAAATTCTGGGCTTAATTGATGCTTTCCCTTAACAAGTCTGAATGAAATGTTCTTTCCATAACCCTTGTAGAGATGACATAAAAGTACACAACAATATTAATAGTAGGGAAAGTCAATGTAATCCTTCATCCACAAGAAAAAAATATGAAAGTAGCATGGTCTCCATAGGAACTACAGAACTGGAGTTTGTATTTTACAGATCTCTCTGGTGCTACTATTGTAGAGCTGAGCCTGCAGACCCTGGCATGGCCAGTGGACATGTGCTGGCTGGCCTAGAAAGGGGAAAAGGGTATGTGTCCTCCTTTAAAATGGCTCCCTTTTAAAGGAGCAGTTGAGTACAGTGGCTCTGAAGCTAAGGAAGCCAAGCGACGAATCTGCAAGATATTCAGTAAGCTACCCATTTATATGCTAGATAAAACCCAGGAAATGCTCAACTAGATGCTACAGTCGTCGATATACTTCTTTGGGAGTGGGTCTCATGTAGTTCTCTCTCCTATGTTATCACAAGTACGTTGTCTATAGTGTACACAGAAGAAATGCCATTCAACAGCTCCTTTACTAAAAAATAAAGAACCACGAGGGGCAGCTGTTAGCAAGGGTGTAAACCTTTTATAGAGCACTGCAATACCATGGACGTTCTTCAGATCCTGCTGCTTCTTATGCAGCGCTGCCTCTGATGGGTACGAGCTCTCACTTACTGTGTCTGAATTTTCTTCACTGGTTAAGGGTGTAAGTTAGTGATAACCGGATTTGTTAGAAATCCTCCAAAGTTAGAACACTATAGAATTTTTGCATGCCTTTGTGTCGCTAGCAAAGCTCATGAGTCTTATCTCTGCAGATACAAAATGGGAATAATAATTCCTGCTCTCAGCAGTGTAGCAGGGCAAAACGATAATGCCTTGAAGACAAGGAAGTCTTCAGATACTGTAGCAGCACGGTTCTTACAGGTAAACTGGTCAACAAACTTATAGAATCATAGAATCACAGAACGGTTTGGGTTGGAAGGGACCTTAAAGATCATCCAGTTCCAACCCCCCTGCCATGGGCAGGGACACCTTCCACTAGACCAGGTTGCTCAAAGCCTCATCAATACATTCTAAAGATATAAAAAATATTATTTTGTAGGATCTTTTATAAATTCAGAAAGATTAAGTGATAGTGTGCTCCTAATGAGCCTTACTACACTTAGTAAAGTGATCGTACGTCTTAATTTGCTGAAGCTACTTGCACCCTGAAGTTCTATCCCCGTTAGGATAACAGTAGCAAAAGACTACTGGCAACTCTGTTTTCCTTTAAATCTTCCTGCCCTAGTGTAACCAGAACGGCACTGAAAATTAAAAGGAGACAAGGGAGGGATAGAGACATAAAGAGCCGGAGCAGACATTATTATTGTCAGTGAGAATTAGTCAGTAGATCTTTCTGACCACAAAGCAATTTAATTTGGCCTTTTACTGCATCCATTTTCTCTGATTAATTTTAATGATGTCAGACGTCTTGTCCCTTGGGGCCGGAAGGCTGCAGGACACTGTCCAAGCCTTTAACCCAAGGTCTTGTGTCCTGATCCTCTTTGGTGATCCTGCAGGTGGAAGCAGCTGGAGTCCTGGTGCTTCTCAAACGCGCAGGTGATAATCTGACAAGTGTTCTTCCTCTCCCTGTGCAATGTGCCATAACATTCAAGGCCTGAGGTACTGCTCAGCACTTAACAGCCGCTGGCTTTTCCTGACAGCCTTAACACAATAGTAGACACAGAGATGTTTAGAGGGGGAGAGATGTTCAACAAAACGGCAGGTCTGCGAGGTTTCTATCAAAGTTGTTTATTCAAGCAGAGCTCACATCTGCAAGACTTTAAAAGAAGAATTGATCTATACACAAAAGATAACAATAACTTGAGTCATTTGCACACAAAATTACTCGATTTGACATGAAAAGGTTTGCGTTTCGTGACTGCTCTTAGAGGAAGTCTAATGGCTGTCACCAGCACATGCAAGCTTTGCCTGCTTGAAAAGTTCACTGCCTGTTGCTGTGACCAAGCACAACACCAAGACAGCTGTGTCTCATTCCTGTGTGTCCCAATGCTTTTCCTTAAAATCACACTGAGTACTATTAACAAAAAAAGGCAGCTTAAATAATAAAGCTTAAAATAACTTTAAAAATGAAATGAGCCCTTTTTTTTGTTTGTTTCTTTTTCTTTTTGGATTATCTACCTCCATCTGCTGCTTCTAAGTCTAATGCTCAGGAATAAATTAAGCAGTGAAGAACACATGCATTCTTCATAAACTGCTATATAGAATGTGAATTTCTTCATCTTAATCAGCCCCTTCTTTTGCCCCAGATTTGCAGGCTGTTCCTTCAACATCTACATTTACTCCCGTATATATTAAATCTACTGAATTCAAGCTCCCTGGTCATATGCCGGTGAAGCTTGCATACCTCCTTTTGCTGAGAGCATCTGCTTTAACTACTTACAGATCAGGACCAAGATGTAAAAGTGAGAGGATGAATCTGATGACCACATGGATTTCTACTTGATTTCCATGACAGCACACTTTATGTGTCATGGAAATGTTTTACGTTCCATGCATTAAGAAGGCGTTATTGCAAACTTCGCTGCTGTCTTCTAAGAACATGGTGGGAATCCACTGAACAGAGTTCCAGTTAAAGAAGAAATAGTTTGTTTTCATTTCATTGGACTTTCTACAGGAATGAGTGATGAGGAAAAGCTCAAGCTTAATTTTAAGCTGATTTTTCAGTCTGACAGCTCTTCTTCCTTGTGGTCCCAGATGCGGTTAAAATCATGGTTATTTTCTAATCTGTTGGAATACAACCCCTCTTCCCTGTGTAGTGGGGACCAAGCTGCTGTGTTAATCACTGAATAATGACAGTTTTTTTACAAAAAAAGAAAAAAGCAGAAATATGTATTTATATTCTAAAAAAAGGTTTTGCCTTTTAAATAAAGTTAATAAATATTTCAGTCCAGTCACCTAATTAAAGACTATATCATAGCACAGATGAAGGGGGAAAAAGATACGTTAACATCCTCAGTTTTGGTATTCCCTTACGCTTATCCGCTGAGCTGTTCAAACTGAGCAGTACTTCAACCATTGTTTTTTGTTCTGAAAAAGAAATCAGATGGTCAAGAAATGTGTCTAAATCTCTCTTTCCAGAAGTGACTGAGAGGTACAAGAAGGTATTTTTAGAAGGAGCAACGTATGTCCTTCAGCTCTTGCAGGAGCTGCTGTGGAATAATCCAGGGATACTGGTAGAAGACTGCCAATATGAATTAAGTTAATTAAGGTGAATTGTCAGATCCTTCCCAGTTAGACTGGTAATGCCATGGTTTAAACAGTTTGTTCTCTGAGAAACAATGACATTTACTCAAAATAGTAGAGGTGAGGAGAACAGAAGGCTGAAGTACTGTAGTTCATTTCTCTGCAGCGGTGGGTGGCTGTTTTTTTGCAGTTACTCCAGAGGGATTTTAAGCTGTTTTGGCCACCTTTGGGTGAGGTGGGCCTGCACACATTGTGGGCTACAAACTCACCGAGGAACCCACCCATTTTTTTCTGAGCCTGGACTGTACCAAGTGCTTTCCCAACAGTGATGCTGCTCTCACTACCTGAGAGAGCAAAGCTCAAGCCCAGCTCAGGCAAGTCGATACCGGATGACTTGCAGTGAAGGCATGTGACTTCCCCAGCACATCGAACCCTAAAGGCATAAGGTTGATTATGTTTCTGGGTTTATTTCCAGGCAAACAAAATAAGAACATTATATTTTGGCAGGACAGGAACAGCCCTGCAAAATATGGCACATCGGAATAGATTATTTCATATGAACCAGGAGGAAAATGTGAAAAGATTAATTTTTTTTTTTTAACGGATGTGCTTAAAAACGTCTGGGATAGTGACCCACAGGTGTAAGATTTCGTTGGTGTTTTAACTGAAGAAGCTGCTTGGCCCGCTGACTGTGTTGGTCTAGTAGTCCAGTATGTATGCAGAATCCAAGAGCCAGATGCATCCTAGCTAGACATAGAATTCCCATTGGTGCCAAGAACAGGAACAGTCATTTATGGGCTGACACCCTTGCGATAAACATGAAAAATCACTTTCTGCAGGAATGTACATCAATTTGGGCAGTTTGTCATGGCATTAAGAATCCTTTGAAATGCAACTCCGGATTTTGGGAAGGAATACCAATGCTAGCGGAATACCATTTCTCACCAGTAAGGGGTTTTATGTATTCTGATTTAAAGATGACTTACAGAATACGATGGTGGAAATTTCAATCTATGTGACATTTGTTCAGAGGAAACCCTGAATCCAGCCTTAGCAACTCCAGCCACATGAACAAAATAAACCCCTTCTGTAAGTTGTTTACATGCATGTGAGCTAGCCATGCGAAAAACTCATCACACCTGGCTGCTTTCCGAATGTAACGGGCTTCGTGCAGACTGGAATTACATTGCATCGTGATGCTTGTTTTAAAAAGCTTTTTTTAAGCTTCTGGGCATGGCAGAGATTAACATGTGTTTGGGCAGCAGAGCTAAACGCTACTTCTACGGTTATTTTAGCCACATTAATATAATTGCTGGGATTTTTAAGAGTATTTTTCTCAGTGCTCCATGTATACTTGAAAGAGCAACTTCAAACGTGTACATCCTTGTCCAGTTCATACCTGTGATGTGTTCCCCAGCTGTTAATAAAAAGATGCCAATGCTCATTTTCATACCATAGAATCTTCTGGGTTTTGTTCTCAATTAGCTTCCAAATTTTTTTTTTTTTTTTGGTTGTTAAGCAAGACTTTTAAACCCCCTTATATTTATACTCAGAGCCCTATGTTCATAGTTAGGCATAAATCCCATTCACTTCAGTGGGTCTCGATGGGATTTTTGCCTGAGGTAAGGCTAGGAGATGCAAGCCTGATGTTCATGCATTTTGACAAAAACATCTTCATGCGTTCTGAGTTCTTCAGTGCTGACAGCACTGATCTTTTTTTTTTCATATCCTACCAGCGCAGAGCATTGAATATTTGATAATACAGGTGATGTTTGGCCCCATTGCCTGACTCATGGAGGTAACATAATAAATGAAAGCAAATCTTTTTCCTTCTGTATAGTGTATGTTGGAAAATTGATCTAAAGGCATACAACGTCTTTCAAAAAAATTCCCTATATGGCAGCGGCAATGTAAAAGAAGCTATAGTAAAGTGAACATTAAAACAAAATAAAATTTAATTTTAAAACATTTTGCTGCCACCTTCTGGGATTTAATAAAACGGCATCTCAAATGTTTGTAACATGGACATAAATTTAGCCGTCAATAGGAATTGCTAGTCTTATTACAGAGAAAGAACACATGCATTTTGTCTTTATTGCTTTTTAAATTCTAAACAATTATGCCCAATTTCACGTTCCACTGAGAGAATAGCACAGATTCAATTTTAAGGCTTTTGTATGTGAATACAGTAGAAAAAGAAATATTTGGCATCAAGTGTAACTCTCAACCAATGGCATGAATAATCAGATCAAGCATTATTTGGTCATAAAGAAATATAGGTAAACAGATCAAGGAGCTGCTCACCGATAGTACATAACTATTAATGATCGTTCACAATCAATTGTTAACCCAAGGTTACTCGTTAGAATTTGGGCCTCTTTCCCCCAGGTGTGTTGTGGCATTTGTGTAACCCCACTGCTTTTAAAATGCAACTCTATGTAAGTAAACAAGAGGCAACCAAGTCCTAAGGCTTTGAGCTCTGTCCTACATATCCTCTCGCTGTTTCTGTCAGAGAGATTTTCTTCTGCACATGTGAAAATGTATTGGGTTTTGGGGAAGATTAACATAAAAAAATAACACCAGTAAAAATAACACCAGTACAGAGACTATGTCAGAAGTTCTTTATTATTGCTAAGACAAGGGAAGCACTAATCTTATTTTAGAAAAGGAGGGATCAGAAGCATTTAAACTGGAGGGAGAATAGAGTTGTCTGTGTATGGAGCCACCAGTTTTCTTTTGATGCACGAGATCAACATTCCCAGAGTATCCTGGGGTTTGTTTGCCTCCAAGACTGTTCAGCCAGCTCTGGTCAGGGCTGGTCAGGCGTGTTGCACAACCACCTCTTGGGGAAATAAGAGTAGGAGAATTAGGAGATGTGAGCACTGGGTGACTTACTCCACTGTCATTCCTTCGTCTCTAAAGCATCAGAAGAATGCTCAGGTGCTTTGAGTTGTTTTTCCAGAGACCGCAGAAATGAGTTTGTTCCTTATGGAAAGCGTTGCCCATGTCAGCACTTAAATCCAAAGTAAGAAGTTTTGGACAATCATGACCGTAACAGTAGGGCTGATGAACCTGTGTCACTCCTGCTTCCTGCTGCGATGGCATGTCCTGCGTGGCATGCACGTCCACGTGTCTTGTGGTAATGGCTACGTGGGCTATATGTAGAATATGGGGATAAGTAACAAATCCTGCTGAGTCCAGCTGGCTGCTGCAGGGCATGGGTGGTCTGACTTTGCCGGAGTAAGGAAGCTGCTTGGTGCTGACAGCAGGCCCCGGTTCTGACGCATGGACATGACTGCCCACTGCCGTACCCCAACATCTGTGCGCGCAGTCATGGAAGACTGGAGGCGCCGAGGTTTGGGGTGAAACGGAAGGTCAGAATGATGTCCCAAAAGCGGGCAGGCTTACCCTGTTGCAAAACGTCAATACGCACACAGCGCAGAGGCATTTTATGGCACGTCTGCGCAGAGATGGGCGCTCAGTGGTAACTCTGCAAAGCCAGCACCCCCCACCCCGACGGAATTACAATGTATTTATCTTGTTACGGCATGAGTAAAACTGTAGAAAACCCGCCCCAGTTTACGTTCATTGCTTAGTAGCTCCCATTTGCTATTGATTAGATGTATTTGAATTAAAGCGCATGCTCCTAGAAGGATAATATGCACAGCTTCTTAACCGAGCAGGTGGTCGCGATCTCCCCCCGCCACCTTTCCCTTCACCCTATTTACTGTGGGGTTTGCTGACTTCATTCCCACTGAGCAAACATCCTTCTTGTGGCGCCTTCTGGGGGCAGATCTCCCCCCTCTTACCAGTCCTCCAGCTCTTCGAGGCTAGAGTCACTCGGAGGGCAAGGGTTGTTTATACCAGGCAGCCCGGTTCCCTGCCGCTCCAGATCCCC
>NW_010266619.1:5648-6854 GCF_000690775.1 Eurypyga helias | reverse complement strand
AGCCAGAGTTAAACCATGACAATAAGGCAATAGGGAGCTCATTTATGAACAACAACCATGGCCGAGCCTTCACTGAAGACATTGTCAGATTAACCAGCCTCACTGCCCAGCAGACGGACAGGACAGATGCTTCCTGTTTGTACTGGTCACATTTCCTCTCACAGCCTCATAAAATCCCCACTTAGACTGTGGAATTATCCGCCAGCCAAAAAAAACCAACTTCATCACTTACTGGCTAAAATCTATGCCTGGTTCTTCAATGCATACATCTGAAATTGAAGTATTTTGGGTCCTCCTAAATTGCCTGTCTCCTTTACCTGTGCTTCTAAATGAACAAGTATAACACAGTCCAGCTTCTAACTAGGGTAAAATTGGAGAACAGCATTACCTAACCGTATGCAGTGGATTTCAAAGAACAATCCTGACATACAATCAACTAAGTTTGAATACAGCTATTAAAACCTACTGAAATACCTATGACAAATTGATAATTATGTAACAGGTGAAGAAAAACCTTCAAAAATCTAATATGGTAACACACGTGACCCTTAGGGTAGAGCAAATATAATGCTGAAAGAGAAAAATAATGTTACTTCTCAAAAGTTACATAATTTTTGTTTTAAATCTAGACATTAACTTGATGTAAAATGTCAAAAATGTTTACAAAATTGCTATATGAAAAGATATCCATCATCAGATATATCTGGATTAGCAGTAAAATTTACAACTACTTTGTCTATCTTTGAAATAAACAAAAACCATAAAAGTGAAAGAATACCACATCAGATGCCCTGCCCTTGCTGCACAAGCAACTAATTGACAAATTTTTTTTCAAAAAAAAAAAAAAATCTCCCAGGCCTCAAATTTTAAAAAACACACTTTCTTTACTCAATCTTGATTTATCCAAGACAACCTCAGAACACCAGAGAGCACCACCGCTGGCCAAAGTCCAAGCGCTGACCAAAGCTGAGCCAATCAACAACGGCGGTAACATCTCTGTGATATTTAAGATGGGTGAAAAACCTGCTGTGGAAGAGTAGCTGGAAAAGAGGAGTGAGATTTCGTGAGAAACAACTCTGCAGGCACCAAGGTCAGTGGAGAAGGAGGGGGAGGAGGTGCTCTAGACGCCATTGCAGAGATTCCCCAGCAGCCCGTGGTGCAGCCCATGGTGAGGCAGGGGGTGTTCCGCCGCCCCGCCACAGCGCC
>NW_010266619.1:2964-5620 GCF_000690775.1 Eurypyga helias | reverse complement strand
GCCCAAGGAGGACCCCACACCAGAGGAGGTGGATGTGCTGGAAGCAGCCTGTGGCCTTGTGGAAAGCCTAAGCTGGAGAAGCCTCCTGGCAGGAACTGTGAACCCTGTGCGTACAGGAACCCATGCTGAATCAAATTTATTGGCAGGACTTGTGACCCCAAGGAACACACACACCAGAGCTGTCCATTCCTGAAGGACTTCAGCCTGTTGTAAGGACATATGCTAGAAAAGTTCATGGAGGACCGTCTCCCATGGGTAGAACCCCATGCTGGAGCAGGGAAGAAGGGCGAGTGGGCTGTGGTTTACCCCCAGCCAGCAACCAAGCACCAGGGAGCTGCTACTCTCTTGCTCCCCTCTCCCAAGTACGATGGGAGAGAGAATCAGAAAAATGACTTGTGGATTGAGATAAAAACAGTTTATTACGACAGCAAAGGGAGAGAAAATAATAATAATAATACTGATAGAGGAATATAGAAAAAAACCCGATGCAAACCTGATGCACAACACAACAATTGCTCACAACCTGGTGATTGCTAGTCCAACCCCAAGCATCAATCCTGCCAGACAACTCTCCTTAGCTTATATAATGAGCATGAATCCTTGTGGCATGAAATATCTCTTTGGTCAGTGTGGGTCAGTTGTCCTGGTTGTGTGTCCTCCCAGCTTCTTGTAGAGAATCTGGGAGAACAGGGGCAGTATGAGAAACTGAAAACAACCTTGGTTTAATATCAGCATTACTTGGCAACAACTAAAACATCAGTGTGTTATCAACACTCTTTTCAACAAAAATCCAAAACATAGCACCACATGAGCTACGATGAAAAAAACCAACTCTATCTCCGCAAAAACCAGGACAGACAGGCAGAGGCAATGTGTGATGAAATGACTGCAACCGCAATTCCCCATCCCCCTGTGCTGCTCAGTGGGAGGAGATAGAGAAAATCAGGAGTGAAGCTGAGCTTGCAGAGAAGTGAGGGGTGGAGGGAATGTATTTTAAGATTTGGTTTTATTTCTCATTATTGTACTGATATGATTGGTAATAAATTAAATTAATCTTCCTGAGTCAAATCTGTTTGCCTGTGACAATAATTGCTGAGTGATCTCTCCCAGACCTTATCTCAGCTCATGAGTCTTTCATCATATTTTTCACGCTCTGTCCTACTCAGGAGGGGTGGTGATAGAATGGCTTGGTGGGCACCTGACCTCTAGCCAAAGTCACACACAGAGCAAAACTTAAGTTTTAACAGCAGTTAACTATGACAGGTTAATATGACTGAAACAAATCCCTCAGATAAATCCTAAATTTGCATCTCCATGAAGAAATGCTTTGTATAAATAAGAACTCCAGGAACAACAGTTGCAGGCTAGTACCAGACCAATTCCCAGTGCTCAGTGACTGACATAAAGGAATATTCATCTTCACAAGCCACCTCAACCAGGCATCAAGCAAGATTTCTACTTCAAAGAATGACAGAACCAAGAACAAAATTAAAATCAAAGCACAATCCACTCACACATACCCAGTCGCACAAGCAGTATTGTTGCCAGGCTCAACAGCAGCAGCACCTCCCACCCCTGACTAGCAGAGCAAATAACAAAAACCTTTAATGATCAGTAGGCCACACTGGCACCTGAAATACCAACGTGGGAGGTGCTGTTATGAACAAATAAAACAGAACAATAAAAATGTTACACATCCCCAGCATGGTATTAGCACAGACAATTAGCACAACCAAACGTGCAAAATTAAATAAGAAGAAACACAGACTGACCTGTCTCAAAATAGGTAAGGACATAAACAGGCAGAAAATACTGGCTAAAGCCTTGTGACCCTTTCTTAGCTTCTAATAAATGCATGTATAATTTGTTATTGCAATATAGTCTTAATTGCACTGAATAATCTACATTCAAAGACCAAATGGGAGAAACAAGTGATAGTCCAGTTTTCAGTCATTTGGGAAATTGGATGGACCTGTAGCATTTCCATCTTCAGTACATTCGTTATCAAACAGGCTGGAAACAAGAATTTATAGGCATGCATTTAAAATAGAGAGCACAACTCATCAGTCAGAGCAGCAATGGCTACTTCTGCCAGACTATCATCTTAACAGTAATAAACTGCAGTCTTGAAACTCAAGAAATTACTTCACCTCAAATATTATTTTTTTAGGGAATTTTACTAGGTGAATTCATTACTGAACGCAGAGGATAAAATACAGGAGCACTAAGGAAGGGAAAAGCAAAAAAACCCAACTTTTTAGACCAGTATCAGCAGAGTTGCTAAAAAAAAATTAAGTTTAACAGAATTATTTTATTTTAATCCACAAATTATTAATATTCCTACATGTAGAAACACTTCTCTGAATCGCCAGCATTTCATAATGACTTTATTATCCATTGTGTAATTTAGAAGAGTGTCTGGTTGGTGTTTGGGGTTTTTTTTGTTTGTTTTTAATAAGAATGTTATTATGTCTTATGGCACATTTTAATTAACAACTATATTTTTTCACATCAAAGGTAGTAACAGCTGCATTTTGAAATGAAGTGAGGAAAAGAAGCATTTGGATTATACAAACTAGCAAAGCTTCCCTCTATGTCAAATCCATGTTTCCCTGATTGTTTATTTTATTTTATTATATTTGGGCTGTATTTCCCC
>NW_010266619.1:0-2942 GCF_000690775.1 Eurypyga helias | reverse complement strand
CCCCACTTTGTATACGTTAAACTTCAACCGTTGCAATCAAAGCTTATTTTACTCACTTTTCATCAGTTTCCTTTCACCCAGATTTTTGGCAATCTTATTGTGTTTGAGAAGGATTATCAAGAAAGACCTTAATACACATAAAATAAAATATGCAGACCTCAGAGCATGTTTATTTTTCCAAGAAAAGCCAAAAAATAAATAAGTCATCACATTTGTTAGGTAATTGAAATAGGTAATAACAGTTGGTTCTGTGCTATGTTTTAATTTAGATTACAAGAACTGTTAAAGAAAAATGCAGTCAGAAAATTGCATAGGCTTTTATCTGTGTGTTCTGTGAAGGTAAATATTACAGAAAGAAACATGTGAAATTTGGGTTTGTTTGGCTACCTGAGAATAATCTCTTAGTTTGCGAAAGACTGTAAAATAGAACAATTTGAAAAGGTTTGTTCTCAATGCCCACTTCAAATACTTTTTAGAAAATCAAGTATACACTTCAAATCAGAGCTCAGTTCTCAAATCATACTGAATAGCCAATGAGTTACAGATGCTTAGCTTGTTCTAAAACAATTCAATTTACTCTTAATTCCAGAAATGGAAAACACATTAGAAAATATTCTGTAACTGCTTTGGCCGTGTTGCAAATCTTTGTATATTTTTAGGAGCCACAATGTCCTGTGGCTACCAGTTCCACTGCTAGACTAACCAATACATGAAGAGTTGTGGGGTTTTTGTGAATGTCGCTCCTATTAGTCCAATTTGAAAGCCCAGGTTCTTATGTCAGAAGAGAGAGAGCATAATTATTCCTTTCTGTTCTTCCAAGGTAACCCATAGAAGCCTCAATATACCTCTTAGTCATATGCTTTCCGAGACATCTTTTTTCAAGACTGGAGGGTCCTAGCCTGCTTATTTTCCCTAGGTAGAAGCTTTTTCCATATCTTTGATCACCATTACCATAATTCTCTAAATTTTCCAACATTGTATCATTCTTTCCTCTCTTGCTAAGGGAGAACTTTACAAAGTATACATCCTCTGGAAAAGCTTGCAATTATACAGGCTTAATGATTTTCTCTGCTCTGATCTCTATTGCCTTCCTAATAATCCCTATCAATCCATTTGTGACTGCCAGTGATGAAAAAGCTTACATTTTTGGGGCTCACTCCTTCCAAAGTGAAATCTTCCATCTGACTGCAATGACTGGGAATCTATTTTAAATGGCAAGTTAGGTTTGTCCACTCTTTTTGCCATCAGCATCACTTTACATTTATCTATATTGAATTCCATTTTTTTATCTGGTCACTGAGTTTCATAAGATTTCTCCACAGTTCAAGATAGTTGGACCTTGTCTCACAAACAAGGTTTCATTTTAGACAGATCCACCGAAGTCTTTTGCAGCACACCACAAGTTGCGGTAATCTATGGAATGTAATGTTATTCACAGTCTTCCAGCGTCCAGAACATCCCAGGCAGCCAGTCCCATGTAGTTGATAAAGTACCCAGTAGCTTATAAAAATCCTTGATGAGGTGAGTGAAGTGGTGAGAATAACAAAAAGTCTTGACCTATTTGCATCCAGGAACGATCTCCAGAACTCAAAAAATAACATAAAAATTTTCAGTTCCCTACGTGGTACATAAGACTTGATCAGATCTCACCTAACAATACTATTAATTGTTAGAGATGTTATTTTAACATACTTAACGAATTCTGTAGCTGCTGACAATAAACCACACATTAGGTATCTAGTGACATAATGACGCACTGTATTTGTATTTGGGATTGTCATGGTAAACTGGAATAGCTATTTACTGTCATTGTAGGGATTCTTTTGCTCATCTTGTTGTCATGCAGTTCCCTTTTTTGAAACTCAGCAGAGATGCAGTGATTTTTGATTGAATCTGCAGGGACATTGAATATAAACTCATCATGCTTATTGTTACAGAGAGGCCCTGTAACTGAACATTTCAGACTTCTTGAATCTTTGCTCAAGGATATAGAATTTCTGTGATTTCATCAACAACAGATGCTCTGTGCTGAATAATGCTTTCTTTCACTGTTGCTGACTTTACCATGATCTTAAATTTCTATATAAGCTAGACAGGCTTCAATTTCAACAGCCCTCATTCTTCATTCAAATTAAGTTCACCTTTTCTGTATAGGCTTTCTTTATTACAGACGCATCCCCAGTCTCTGAAGAATCTGAATTCCTGCTAACCACCCCATCAACTGACAGACTAAATATCTGCCTCTCAGACAGTTTCAAAAACAATAGAGAGTACTGTGAGAACTTAAGAGAATGCTACTATAGATGTCCTGGTCTTCAAATGTCTTCCTAAAGGCCAATATTATGCTTCTATTACAAGATGACTAGGTTGTAGTCAGGGAGAAAGCCATGAATGCCAACTGTCTTGATTTTTTTTTTTCCCACATTAGGGTTTGCATGGTTGAAATAGTACATGAACAAAACAAGAGGTGGATGATTGGACTCAGGGGATCATGGCTTATGGATTGTATTCTACCTGAAGGCTTGTAACGAGTGAAATTTTGCAGGGTCTGTACTGAGACCAAAGTGTTCAACCAAAATAAAGCATAATTCATTGTCATAGATTAAGCCTGGGAGACCTGCTCTCTTAATGAATGCCCAAAAGAAGAAAAGACAATGCAAAATGAAGCAACTTAATTGGCAAATTATGTAAGTGTTCCTACACCTGCTTTTCTTACGTCTTTTTCTTTCACCCTTTAGTTATTTGAATTGCCTGTACTTTTCTGCCCTTGTAAATTTCTCTCCCATTCTACCTACTGTTTCCAGTTTCTCGATCAGGTCCCTCCGCAATCTAATGTGTTGAATACTTCTTTAAAGTTGAGATAAAATTTCCGTAATAATTAGAAAAAGAATCCTCTAGCAAAATATGAATATATTTTAAATATATTCAATATATGAAATTTA
>NW_010266618.1:22403-28755 GCF_000690775.1 Eurypyga helias | reverse complement strand
AGCTTTTCATCCACCAGTACCCGAAAGTAACCACTGAGATATACCTACTTAAAGAATAATAAAAATGTTATAAATCAGCCTTTTAAGGACCAGTGTATGCCATTTTTGAAAAACAAGGTACGTATCCAGCTGAGAGAATCAGTTTAAAGAATTTTAGGTAAATACAGATTGAACAAAGAGGCCACTCCTGACTGTGGGTAGGAAGGAAAGAAAATGTTGAGGTTTGCTCCAGCTGCTGCCAGCTCTCACCATGTCCTGGTGCTAGAGTGATGATGTGGAAATTTAAAATACAAATGCAATCCACTCAGGGATATCTTAGTCCTTCTCTTCCACATGGATGTCATTGATGGAGAAAGATCATGTTGTGTTTCCATGAGAAAACAATTGCTCGCCACTCTGAGGATGTCTCTGCCAATTTGACATCCCTCTCCTAATCCAGCCTTATGGATCCATGGGAGTGACATAAACCAGAGCCAAGGCTTGGCATCTGGGAAGTTCTGAACCATCAAGACAAGGGATGCATGCCAACAGAGACACAGCCACCCTGGTGTGGTGTCAGCCTGACTCCCTCCCTGTTCCATCCTGTGGGATCAACAGCAGATGTTTAACAGTGATAAATATATTTAACACAGCTCAGGGGTACAGCAACATAGTCTTAGGTTAAAAAATACCAAACCCTTCTCCATGTGTTGAATTTCATTCAATTTCTTTAAATATAACCAGGTTAGGTGATCAGGAGTCTAATTTTTCAAATCAGAAGTTTGAGTCTATTGGGTCATGAGGTCAATTTGGTAATAGAGCAATTAGTACCTGAGAAAAAGCTACTCTGTAAAGTCCAACCTCTCCAAAGCACCTGTTGCCTGCACACACCGGTCTGTGCAGTTAGAACATTTGCCTTGGGTACAGGATATTCAGGAATATTTATGTTCAGACCCCCCCCTCTTCATGAAAGCAGACAATCCTATACCTCCAACATTTTAAACTCCAGCCTGGTCAGCTTGACCCCTGTGAAAGGACAGCTGGCATTGGACCTGGATTGCTGGTAAGGATATTTGTCTAGAAGATGGAAATCCAGATCTGCCGTTCCCTGGATGGAGATGGGGTTTGGCACATAAATCCTAATGATTTCTCTGCAAACTATACCGTTGAGTGTGTGGTGGCTGAAGCAATGATATCTTGTGACATTGGTAGGACTTCCAGGAAAAGGGAGGCATAACTTCAAATTGCACGTTGGGGGAATCAGACACTTTCAGACCAGACCTAAGTACTTCCTTTGAAGTTCAAATCTTTTGTTATACTCTCCCATATGACATTTGCAGCTGAATTGTGTTGGCTTCTTTGAGTATCCCTGTAAGGTAACAAACTCTTCACAAACATCCTGTCTCGAAGCAGTGACTAAATCAGAGCTGGGGACTATTTCTGTTGGCTAGACACCCAAAAGATGCTACTGGCATTGCTTTATAGATTTAATCTTGTGTTTCATCAACAAATAGAAGTTCAGAAGGGATAAGGTATGAATACCTCGAAGGGGTAAACCAAGCATAAAGATCAATTATATTCCCAGAGTTTACATCTATGCTAGTAAATAAAGTGCTCCAAGGTCTGTTCTCTAGCTATGAGGTCAACCGGCTCATCACAGTTCATATCCATGTTGCTTAACTCTGACCCTGCATGACATCCAGGCTGTTTATTGGAAATATCCCCTGGCCTGTGCATGCTTAGTACTTGTTTGGAAGAGTCACAGGTGGTGTGAACGATACCTGTGTCTGAAGCTGTACTAACAATGTAAGAATATAGATGACTGTGGGCTGATGGCCAGGCCTGTGCCGCAGCACTGCTCAATGTACTACTACAAATGGAGCTGGAGTGACCGACTGAAGGGTGGGAAAGTGTCCCTCTGTCATTCAGCCCTATAAGCTTCCCCTCTGCTAGTGATCTGCCCTTTCTGAATGACACTTAGTTCCAGGTCATGCTGATAGTCCTTCATCAGCTACTTCCTAAAAATGAGAGAACTGGAGACCCTTTACTTCTGTAGAGTAAGATTAGGCAGTTCAGGAAACGCCCTTCAAAATTACTGCAAGTCACAAACCGTGAGACTCCCATATACTTCCCGTGGATGTGTTTTGGTGGTTTCTTCTGATCAGTCTTGTGCATTTGCTGCCGCAGCAACTGTGCATGCCTACCTTCAAAAGGCTGCTCCTCATTAAGGATTTGTGCTGGTCCTCAGATGATACAGCAGTGCTTTGATGGCACAGATACCTGAAACACTTCACAGCTGAGCACATAGGAACTAGCATGAATGAACTTAAATATATTTAAATGAATATAATGAATATAAATAAATAAGTTCAATAAATGAACTTAAATACATTTAAAAATGTGATACACCTTTCTGTTGAGTCATAACCACTCTCTGTTGTCCATGTCCCCCTCTTCCTTAAACACATTGAAACCAAGACTTCATTTATGAACTAGAAAGTCTGTCACTTTCTGTTCAGTTGCTTTCTGTCAGTTCTGAAAGTCTGTTCAAGGACCTGACAGTTATGCAAGCTGTTTGCTAGGTGCTGCCCTGACTCTGTACACTGGAATGAGCTGGTAGAAAAAGGTCATCGGAGAGTGTCCCTTGGCAGCTGGATCCCCCTGTTGAGAAAGGCTCAGCACCCAAGGCCAATGCCATGCAGCTGTCCTCCCCATGACTGTTCAGAGGCAGGCAGAGATGGGGGTGATGAAGTGCTCAACTCTCTGCTGCTCGAATCTGACAGTGATGTTAAATAAAGCAGACCATGACTGCAGTAATACTGCTGCCAAAGTAGTGCTGAATCAGAGATGTAACCAGATCCCCTCTAATCAATTCATTGTCATAGCGTCAGACCAAGAGGAAACATGTATTCTTTGATTGCTAAAAATTTTTGAAATGGTTTTACTGACAGATCAGAAAGACAAATGCTTCTATAGCCTGATAAAGTAATAACTATAGAAGTTCTCAAAGGGCCATATGTATGAATTTAGGAGTTGTTTCTGGAGCAGCAACCCCGTGACAGAGATCCTTTTGAGTCCTGCCAATGGATAGTCCGTAGCAACATGGAATTTTCCTTTCAGTTTTACAACCAAACGACTGCCCAAGAACCTGGAAAGACCATTTTCTTCTCCCTGGTCAGCACCCTTGTTGCCTTTGCCCTGCTGGCCCCCAGCTCCAGAGTCACCTTGCAGGCTCAGGTGCTGCAAGGGCTGGCCTTTATCCTCACCGACACTTAGGAGGACCCACCACTTTACAGCCATTTATTTTACTTCTGGGCGTTATACATGCCATCTCTAAGTTCTTGTACCATTAAACTTAATTACCTGAGTTGAATTTAACTTTTGAAAAAAGAAACTCAAGCTACAATTCAATTTGAGACCAAAATTTTGGACTTGCAGTGTGTCTACTATTACTTCTCTCCCCCCCTTCCCTCCTTTCACTTATTCTAGAGATTATATAAAAACTTATGACAATTATTTTTGAAAAGCCTTGGCAGTGTCTATCAGGTCTACAATTCCAATGTTTTTCTTTGGGAACTTTATGAAAAATATATCAGTAAAACCTGAGATGAGTTCTCAGTGAGAGATTATCCATATTGAACATAAAATGCTGGCTGATTGACTCCACTAGAATTCACATCAGGCCTTAAATGCTTGTATGCTCTTGGAAACACATTTTATTTCAGTGCTAGGAGATTAGGTACAGACAAAGCAGAAAATTTAAAACACTTTTCTGAAAAGTGATGAAAGTGATCACCTGAGGTGAAATGTCTGTTATGAGAAAGGGATTCACATCCTGGTAATAAAAGAACTTTATTTCTTTCTGAGATATAACACAGAAGAAAATAACAAGATTATTTGATTCTGTTTGCACACCTTTCATCTAGCAAACTATGAATTCATTCAAATTTTAGTTCAGAGATTCCTATTGCACTGGTGAAGAAGCTGAAAACAAAGCAGAAAAGGTCTAATTCCTTTTCCCATATCTGTCACAAACAGTTTTCTTAGCCTTCAGCTTTTTTCTGTCAGTCATGCTGTTCTGGAAATTGAGCCAAAAGCACTTTCCTTATCCAAGGAGAAAAGAATGACTAATTGTAAACATGGAGACCCTACTTGGGATGACCTTTACAGAAAGAGATCAAAATACAGAGAGGACTTGATTTTTATTCTAGTTACAAAAATGTTACAATTATGTCAATCTCCTGATTTTAATAGAGTTATTTATGTCAAGAAGTTTACTGGAACTATTGGACAAAGTCCAGAGAAGGGCCACAGAAATGATCAGAGGGCTGGAGCACCTCTCCTATGGAGACAAGCTGAGGGAGTTGCGCATGTTCAGCCTGGAGAAGAGAAGGCTCCAGAGGCACCTTATAGCACCTTCCAGTACCTGGAGGGGCTGACAAGAAAGCTTGGGGGGGACTTTTTACAAGGGCCGGTAGTGACAGGACAAGGGGTAATGGGTTTAAATTGAAAGTGGGGAGATTTAGATTAGATATCAGGAAAAGAAATTCTTCCCAGAGAGGGTGGTGAGGCCCTGGGACAGGTTGCCCAGAGAAGCTGTGGATGCCCCATCCCTGGAAGTGTTCAAGGCCAGGCTGGATGAGGCTTTGAGCAACCTGGTCTAGTGGAAGGTGTCCCTGCTCATGGCAGGGGGATTGGAACGGGATGGTCTTTAAATTCCTTTCCAACCCAAACCATTCTGTGAATCTATGATTTATATGAATTTTTGCAGACAGACCTTGAGTGATACATTTTTATAAGGCAACAAGAAATGGCTGCATGAGGATTTATCATGCAAAGTGCACATTTCTCTTGTTCAATCCTTATCATATTGCTGATGCATTGTTTCAACAGCCAGAAATTATTTAGCCTGGAAAACCCATAAATATAACTTTCAAATCTGCCGTATAATAACCTGACAATGAAGCAGCAACAGGAGTAAGTTAATTGTATGGGACGAAACTCCTCCTGTAAGGAGGAGCCAAAACATATTGCATAACTGAGCAGTTTTTTTTAAAGAGATAAATTATTCCTTAATTCCTTCCATTATCAGGCCAAGGGGAAAAGCACATCTGTCAGTCTTTTATATGACTCGTCTGGATCCTAGAGCAGGAGTGCTTCTGTCCCAGCCACTGATTATCTAGAAGTATCCAGTACCTTCCTCTGTGAAATTCCCCTGTATGGATTTCCTTCCTGCAAAACTCTGCAGAAACTTTCCAGTTTAGCCTCACATTTCACAGTGACATCTGTTCTGGAGACACAGCCATTTGCACCAACGAGGACGTGCAGAGAAGTAAAAAACTGATTTTCCTTCCCTGGGTTCTCACAGACACTGCATCTGGCAGGTATGTCAGTGATGCCCATGTGTGGTGATTCATCCTCATTTTCCATTGTATTCAACAGGAGAGACTTGTGTTTTCCAGGAGCCTCTATTTCTGGCACCTATGACCTGAGGGAGGTTTTCAAAGGGCTAGGTGTGACTGATGCATTCATTAACTATGCTGTTCTATCTGGAACTGCTGAGAAGCTGATTGCTTTGAAGTTTGCGGACAAAAGTAGTCGCTTGTGTGCCTGATGTAACTGCTGGTCTTGACCTTGTCTAGGAAGAGGCTTGGGCCAGGGTCAGAGGACCTGGTGTCTGGGAGTGGTGAGCAGGGGCTGCAGCAACTTTCCACTCCCTCCCTGACATGCTGAATGCTGGTGCACGTCTTGGGAGAAAACAGAAGAATCATTGAAGAAGCTCTGCTGTTCAAAGCAGTTCCTCCCTGAAAACAGTAGCATCCTTCAGAGGGCTGGAGCACCTCTCCTATGACGAAAGGCTGCGAGAACTGGGCTTGTTCAGCCTGGAGAAGAGGAGGCTCCGAGGAGACCTCATTGCAGCTTTCCAGTATCTGAAGGGGGCCTACAAGGGTACTGGGAGAGGACTTTGTACAAGAGCCTGTAGTGACAGGACAAGGGGTAATGGGTACAAATTGAAATCAGGGCGGTTTAGATTAGATGTCAGGAAGAAATTCTTCACAGAGAGGGTGGTGAGGCACTGGAACAGGTTGCCCAGAGATGTCATGGATGCCCCAGCCCTGGAAGTGTTCAAGGCCAGGCTGGATGTGGCTTTGAGCAACCTGGTCTAGTGGAAGGTGTCCCTGCCCATGGCAGGGGGGGTGGAACTAGATGATCTTTAAGGTCCCTTCCAACCCAAACCATTCTATGATTCTATGATTCTATGACAGCCAAGCATTAGGGCTGGGCTGAAAGATTCATGCTATCTATGTAGGCAGGCCTAGACTTGAGAAAAATAGCTTGCCTTTGCTGGAGTTAAGCAACAGCTTCTTTTGTT
>NW_010266618.1:9071-22385 GCF_000690775.1 Eurypyga helias | reverse complement strand
GGCCATTTTACGTAATACTGCAATAAACTTTCTGGGTATTTGCACACATCATGAAAAAAAACCCCTCTCTGGAGAATAACTCTGTCTCTATCTTTTAAGAGATAGTAGTTACATAGGAATAGCTATGGTGGGTAGATTACTGAGTGCAGTTAAACTGTAGATTTACCTGAGGTGAAATCATGTACATTCAATGGAAATAATTAGCCACTGTTAATTAGGATGAATGTCATACATCTCATCCTTAAATAACCTTCTAAATATCTAAATTGTGCCTGTTTCTCTCAGCTCCCTCTGAGAGGGATTCCAGTGTAAGTCACATATAGTATGTATATAAATCATGCCTATCCTATGTGTATGTAGCAAGAGGTTAAGCAGATCTCCTCTCTTCTTTTCAGCTAACATTTTGCCATGGTAAAGAGTGCCCATTTCATTCTTACATGTTTTCTTATTTTGGTTATTTTTCAAGTCACCTAATCCTTTGCTTTTCATTTTAGTAATTTCTCAAATACTCACCCAAGCCTCTTAAAAAGCTAACCAGTGCCCCCAGCTATCCTTTATCTAGTAGCTTAACAACCCTTCAAACAATGCCAGTGAGGGCATACTTGCAGTGTGCACTGCAGGGCAACATAGATACTGAGCTATTCCTGAACACAATTGCTGCTGCCTTGAGCACTCAATTAGATGGCATCCTTGCATCGGGATATCCTAGGAGTAGAGTTCAGTGGGACACAGCATCCTTTTTATAAACAGGCATTGCTTTGGCCCTTTCTTAGGTTTTCATTTCTTCTACTGTTCTATTTTCTAAAGCTTATTTATCATGGTTATGCCAGACTACCTTGGAAAGCTCTTTTTTCCATAGTCTAGCTAAAACCCAAGAGTAGCAATGTCCCTGCTCTTTCTTCCCCCTCAGAGCCCTAGGTGTTGGCATCATTTTGCCTGCATGATGGGAAAATAGACATAATGTTTGATGTCCAAAAAAAATAGCTTACTTAGTCTTTGCTTCGCAAATAAATCTTATTTGCTCTGTTTAATATTTACCAGTGGACATTAACTTAATACTACCTGGCAAAATGAAGAATAGGGAAGAAGCACTGTGAAAGAGAAGTCCAGCACTGTAAGTACTGTACAATACCTTCTTAGAAGTCTTTGAATTTATGTTGTCTGTGATCTCTGCCGTTTAGTGCACAATATTGAATTCTGAGATTAATTTAGTTTTTACAGTAATTTGAAATTATTTTAGCTCTGGAAACATGTTCTAAATGTTGGAAGCAGGATTCAACTTCTAGCTATAGTGGCAGGATGATTGGGAATAAGGTTCAAAATGAGTACTCAACAGTCAATACCAAGATGAAGACTAAAACCTTGTCTCTGCTGGCAGAGGAGGAAATTTAGTTGTAACCTCAGTGTCCTGAGTGCTCCAGGCTGATGTAGGGCTAATAAGAGTAGCATCCTTGTACCTCCAGTGTGCTTAAAGACCAGGCTACTTGCAGCCACGTGTTCTGGAAGAGAAATTAGTGTCTCCCAAAGCAGATTTGGGGAATTATGAAAAGAGTACTTACTAGACCAAACCGTATTACTTTAATTTAGAAAGCTTTTTTTTTCAGTCAATGTTTTTATCCAGTATGTTAGATTGCTGAACACACTTCCCATACTAAGCACTCCCACAGCTTATATCTCCAGTGTTTCATACAGGGCAGACAGAAAAGGGGAAACCCAGAATTAACAACTTCCCATGCAAAAACTGATATAAGACCTAAGCCTGACACTAGACACACATCCTGAGGCAGTCCCTGGGGCAGAATCCTATGCTCCAGAATAAGTATATAGCTGCTATGAACAACATTCAGATCATCTCTGTTATCCTGCAGGCCTGCTTCATGGTTTTGAGTTTCTGTCATTTGAGATAATTATGTGAGCCAACCTATGGAGAATATTCTTCTCCAGTATATTTCATGGTTCTCCCCCTGAAAAGGACAGAAGAGAGACTGTGTGATTGTGTAGAATTTGCTTATGTCTGTTAAAGGAAGAGAAAAGGTCATTGAATTGTGCATACATAGCAAAGCAGATCCCACTATAGCTTTTCCTAAGCTCTTGAATCTTGGGTTTGTGACCTTATGGAGTGTTATTGTGCAATAGAGAGAGTCAATAAACTTTCTTGATTTATCCTCAATTTGCTGAAACTTCTATGGTAATGTTTTAAAAATATAGTTCTTCAATTCAGAGCTGTTACACAGGAGGCAGAAAGATATAAACAGTTCAAAGGGTGAGCATTTAGGTGGATTTTATTCACAGCTATAGCTGACATTATCTCTGTATCACTGCAGTGCTTAAAAACCCAAGTCATAACAAGACCATGGGTACTACAGAAACATATCAGCAAAAATAAGTCTCTCTGCCAAAATACTTACCAGATAGATGGGGACCAATAGGTGAGTTCATCCATGCACTCAAAGGTACTTCGGAGTGCACTGAGGCCATGCTGGTCAGAGGCAAAAACTATTTTTGGCATTATACCTCACAGAAACCTAAACAACATTGATTCTTCCCTGGTGATACCACATTAATACCTTCTTTCCTTTGCTCATTGGTCAGAAACTGGGAGAACTGACTAGAAATAGAGTATCCAGAAGGCCAAGTAGAAGAGTATTTTTAAATAGAGAAGTAATCCTAAAGACTGACATCTGAAAATCAGTATCAGGAATACATAAATATTTTTATGCAGGAAAGACAAAATTCTCTAGATCTAAATGTTGCTCTATTCTTTCTTAACAGAACTGTGCAGAAGGAAATGAAGTCTGCATTGTATTTGTGTTTGTTGTTTCTTGGACTTCAAGTCCAGGGTCAGCATAGTTCCAACCTCAATGTTGAACAGCAGGAACAAAAAATATCCCATTCCCCAGAAGACCATTCCCAGGCAGAAAACTCAGCTCATGTCAAAATAGCCCCTGGCAATGCTGACTTTGCATTTAGGTTTTACAAGCAGGTCAGAGAGGAGGTGGGCAACAAGAACATCTTCTTCTCTCCTCTGAGCATCTCCACTGCCTTTGCAATGCTCTCCCTGGGTGCCAGATCAAACACGCTCCGTCAGATGCACAAAGGCCTCACCTACAACCTGACAGAGATGGAGGAGCAGGAGATCCATGCAGGATTTCAGCGTGTCCTTCAGCTGCTGAACGACCCACACCGAGAAGTTCAGCTGAACATGGGCAATGCTCTGTTCATAGATGACCGACTGAAACTATTCCAAAAATTTTTGGATGATGTTAAAAATTTTTATTATTCTGAAGCTATTTCGAGTAACTTCCAGGATCTTCCAGAGGCTACAAAGGAAATCAATAAGCACATAGA
This sequence comes from Eurypyga helias, assembly GCF_000690775.1. Taxonomy (NCBI): domain Eukaryota; kingdom Metazoa; phylum Chordata; class Aves; order Eurypygiformes; family Eurypygidae; genus Eurypyga; species Eurypyga helias. The sequence continues at coordinate 19,037 of NW_010266618.1, read as the reverse complement.
AACAAAAACTCGTGGGAAAATTGTTGATTTACTCAAGAGTCTTGATCCAGACACCGTGATGGTTCTGGTTAACTACATTTTCTTTAAAGGTGAGTGACAAATGTGGGTAGAAGCTATACACATAAGCTCTGGAAGTCTTGTCCAGATCTAAGAAACATAATTTTTTTCACATTGTGAACCTATGCTATCATCTATTTTAAAATATGTCTTTCAACTTTTAAATTATGTAAGGAACTACTTGAAAGCTAGGTATGAAGAATCATTTTCTATATGAGTTAAAAAATAAAAGAACTCATAGAAGTACTGATCAATGTCGTAACAGTTTTAAGCCAGGTTCAGAGCTGAAAATATTCAGAAAGGATGAGCTTGGGAACTTAGGATCATTTGTTAAAAGGCACAGGTGTTTGGTGGTGCAGGACATGGTCAAACACAGATAACTCTCGTATGAAAGGAATGTCTCTAGAGCCTTTATAGCAGGAGTGCGTGGAAATTTTACCATTGCTTTAGCAGGCAAAGGCTCAGGTCTTTTTCATGGCAACACTCAGCCTATATTTTTCTTGTGTGATTTTTATTAGAACCATTTAAATTATGTAAAACTCCTTTCCATGGCCGGGGAACAAGCATCCTTAAACTAAGATAGGCTTGGTTTTGCCTCTACAGTTCAAACACAGTATTTTAAGTATCAACTAATATGACATGCCTTTATTTATCTCTTTGTCAGTTGTTTGGTTTTTTGGTTTTGGTTCTTTTTTTTTTTAATTCTGTACTTTTTCTTTTTTCAAAAGGCTACTGGGAAAAACCTTTCAACAATTTGGCGACCAGAGATGATGATTTCTTGTTGGATTCCAAGAATTCTGTTAAGATCAAAATGATGCATCAAAACAAACCCTTTAACATCCATAGAGATGAGAAGTTGTCTTGCTGGGTAGTAGAAATCCCATACAAAGGAAATGCTACTTCATTGTTTGTTCTACCTGATGAAGGGACAATGAAGAAGGTGGAGGATGCTCTACTAAAAGAAACAGTGTCTAACTGGATGCAATCACTTGAAAAAAGGTAATATTTTAACTATTGTTTTGTTTAAATATCAAACAAGCCATAACTACTCATCCGGGTAAGGTAAAGCTTAGGATGCCACAATGACTTGCTAAGCAAAGCTCTGAGGAACAAGCATTGCATAGTTTCTTTAACTCAGACGAGGTATCGGGTTATTTTGTACCTAAGGGGGACCCTCTACTCAGCTCCCCTATTCACAGCAGTGGGAGTGCTACCAGCTGTGACAATACTGCACACGGGTACCTTACCCTCAGGAGCTTGCCTTGAGTATGAAGAATCCAATTCAAAGGAAAATACAATTTATTTTTCTCCAGTTTGTGTGATACCTTCCAGCCAGTCACTTTCATAAGCCAGCATAGTGCCCCTGCACCACTGGTGAGACAGGTACCTCAATTTCAGTCTAGCATGGGATTTATTCTTGCCTTACAAAGCCAAGCCTCAGCTTCACAGGTATTTGGGTGGATGTATGCCTGCCATAGCTATTGCACCAAGGGATCTTGCAATAATAAAGCCATATTTTTTTTATTGTTTTAAAAGAAAAATCTACCTGGACCTTCCAAAATTCTCCGTCTCTAGCTGCTATGATGTTAAGAGCCTGTTTGAGAAAATGGGTGTGACAGAGGTGTTCAGTGACCAGTCTGATCTCTCCGGCGTGGCAGAAAATAGTCTTCTGAAGGTTTCCAAAGTAAGTATGCAAACAGAAATGGTAATTAAGTTTGTCTGCCTTACTTACATGCAGGTTTTATCTCTGTAAATAGGTTGAACCCACTTCTGGAGTGTAGTCATGGCTCACTGATGGTAATAAAGGAGAAGGTTAGGGATTAAATGGCTGTTGTTCCTACAGTTTAATTTTAAATCATTTCCTCGTCAGAGGAAATTTTAGATGCATTACGAACAATGGAGAAAAAACATGGAGGACTGAGCAAAGGCAATGAAATAAGATCACATTAATTCAGAAACATGAATTTGCTATACCTGCTATAGAAAGCCCTGTAAAGTCATATCAGTGGGATGCGTTACAGAAAGACACTTTATAAAGCTTGTCACTATTGTGTCTTTACAGAAAGAATGTTTTTTGCATACACAGAAATTGAAGTAAAATAAAAACTTTCTTCTTCTGTGTTAATGTTAAGGACAAAATCTTACTCTGAGAAAAAAAACAGAAAAATAAATGTTCTTTATGCTGCTCAGTCTCTACAAACATCCAAGTTCAGATCTGGAAGAGTGTTGAAGAAAACTCTCCCTGAACTCAGGGCAAACTTTTCTTGTCTTTGAAAGGCTTGACAAGAGTATCATTTTCACACCAGTTCTACATTCATTCTGTGTTTCCTTTAAAAACTACCTTTGACTGTTAAAGCAAGCAAATTTGTCCCTAGCTGCTTCTTGCTCTTCTGTACCTAGACTTTAATCTTTTTTTCCCTTGCAGGCAATTCACAAGGCTATGGTGGATGTTAGTGAGAATGGCACAGAGGCTGCTGCAGTGACCGTGATAGAAGTGGTACCACTGTCAGCAGCGTTTCCTCCTCCACCTCATATCGTATTCAACAGACCATTCCTGATGATTACTGTTGACAAAATCACCCATAGCATCCTCTTCATGGGGAAAATTGTGAACCCAGCTGCCAAAGAAGACTAGGCCGGAGCACTTGTACTCCCCAGTGCAGAGAAGAGAGCCTGTGCACATACCAGAGACGACTTCACAAACAGAGACTAGAATACATCCCTAATTAACAGACAAATAAAAAAAATATCAAATTAAGTTATTCTTCCCTTACAGACACCTGGGGACAAGCATGGGTGGTCCATGTTTACAAAATGTCCCAAGCCAAATAGGCAGCCTTGGGTTCTTCAACAGACAAACATTTCTCTACTTCACTCGCCCATCATTGGTGCCACAGTTCCTTGCATGCAGATAAACCTTCCTACTCCTAGCTGAGAATCTCCCTACTTCTCCCATGTCCTGCATGCACATCCCCCTTATCCGGCATGGGGTCCTCCCCAGGCTGCAGGTGGGTCTCTGCTCCACCATGACCCTCCATGGCTGCAGGGACACAGCTGGCGTCACCATGGTCTGCAGCACGAGCTGCCAGGGAATCTGCTCTGTCACCTGGAGCCCCTCCTGTCCTCCATCACTGATCTACAGGGCTGTGGGGCTGCTTCTCTCACATGTTTTGTTACTCCTCCCTCTCACAGAAGTGCTGAAGTTTCCTAGCTATTTTTAAATACTCTTTCCAAAGATGCCACCATCTTCTCTGTGGGCTCAGTTGTGTCCTGTGGTGGGTCTGTTGGAGCCTGCTGGAACCATCTGTGTCCAGCATGGGGGAGCTCCATCCTTCCCTCACAGAGGCCGCTCTGCAGCCTCTGCTTGCCAACACCTCTGCATGGACAGCTGATACACAGAAACGGGATCCTAAGATAACAAGTTCACTAAGTGTAATGACATTTAATGGATGGGTAGAACACTTTGATCATGCAGTGCCCTGCCGTTAGGCTCCCTTCACAGTGTCATCTCAGCATCAAGAGCTGGTGGGCCTCCACACACTTTGCATACACAGCGTGAGCGAAGAGACAACACCTCCACCCACATTTCCAGTCTCAGCTCTGCTTTCTCCTGAAGAGGGACAGGCTCTAACTAAGCTGGGTCAGAAATGTTAAATGCTTCTGCTGTTGTGACTTGACTTGGGAAAGCCCTGACAGGTCGTATGGATGGGAGAAAACTGGAGTGTGCATATTTGCAGTGAGAGATAATAGGGCCTTTCATGTGGGCAAGCACAGACATTTTCACTGACCTAAGGGCAAAAAGCTCCAACCTCTAGTCAACTTATTCACACAGACCTAAAGATTTACTTAACACAAAATATTTTCTCTATCATCATCCCCTTGACTTCAGATTTTTAAAGACACAAAGCCAGCAATGATTTAAAAATGCCTTATGGAAAAACCTTAGTCAGCTATATCTGTCTAACTAATTTTCTCTCTCAGGAAAATAAAAGCAATTGTTTCAGCAGTGTTTGAAGGGGCAAACCTCTGCTGCTGGAGCCAAGCCAAGGATTTTAGCTCTGCACAGGGCTGCCAAACTACGAGTCTTTTGATCTGCAGTTACTAATACAGCTTGCATGGTTATTGCTCCCCTGCTTTGGGAGTGATGGGGTTTAGAGTGATGGGGTTTAGGTGAGCAGTTAACTGTGCACTACCTGGGACATGTTAGAGGGAAGGCAAGAATGACAGTAAACAGGAAACTCTTTGTATTACCTCATTTCTTCTCTCCCCCTCTGCCCACTTCTGGAAAACGAAAACCCCAGTATTTTTGTTTAGTTGTAAATATTAGATGCCTGAAAAAGAAACCTTTGTAAAAAATGAATTTTTCTCTTCTTATCAGAACTGTGAGATTTTATTATGGAAAACAGTGCAAGTTCACTTGGTGCCCTATGGGTTAAGAGTAGTTATTTGAGGGTGGAAAAATTATTTTAGTTGAGAGGATAGTTCCCAGAAATGCTTTTGTAACTTTCCTACAGCTGTAAGCAAGAGCAACCACTCAAAAAAGTTTTAAAAGGCAGGCCAGTAATTTCTCAAATAAGCAGTTAAGTTCAAAGACTGTTGAAGATTTATATGGGTTTTGGAAAGGAGCTTAAAGTGTTGGAAGAGAACAGGATTGTTGAGCTGATTTGCTCAGGGATTTTAGCTCCATGGTGAAACTAGGGGGAGTATAGCAAGAACAAGAAGATCTAATAGAAAAAGTGAAAACTTTACAGATGTTTGGAAAGCCTGCCATAAAACTAAAGACAATGCAGTGGCCCAGCTGTAGATACCCTGAACCACTCTGGCTGAAACTCAAATTCCACCAAGAGTAAAACATACCATCCTAAGCCAAGATAACACCATTGAAGTGCAGAGCCTTCACAATTTTGGGAGCAACATGGGAAGAAAAGGAGTGGGAGAGTAAAATGTCTTTGAAGAGGACAAGGAGTCCTTGGCCACACTTCAACATCCTGATGCTCTTTGCCCTTAAGACATACTGAAACAAGGGAGGGAAAACTTGGAACCAGCACATGGAATGGTCTGCTGATGTTTGGTGTCCTTGTGTTATCAGGCGATAACTAACCTCACCTCATCTTACACCAGCACAGTACCTGCAGGTAATTAGCTAAAAACCAAGGGTATGGATTTTGATCCTTGATGACTTCCCTTGTTAACTGAAACAATAACATCTCTCCCTACCACACAGGAATATTGGCCATGCAAAGAGTCTATAAACACAATGGAGGGTAAAACTAGACTGCACTGACTTCAGGATGTTTTATCTCCATTTTGCATAAATTTTAACAGACGAGTCTCTCTGTGCCTTCATTAATCACCTTGACACCTTCTTGTGTGAAGGCCCTGTCTGAGAAAACAGGCATTACTGAAGTGCTCAGAAAGAGCAATGCTGATGCCAGAGTCACAGGCAGCCTGACCCCTCAATGCCTACAGTCACTCATAAGTGGGGATGGAGATTATCTGAGCAGTGGTAATGTTTTTTATTTCCAAACAATCTGACCTGGCATCCAGAAAATTAAGATTTATGAGCAGCAATAGTTGTAAGCGGCAAACTGGCATATTTGAAAAGTAACATATTGCATTTCAAAGTTACTGTGAACTCTCTTGATTTCTCTTAAGTGCATATATTGAAATAATAACCAGAAATGACCACCAAATCAGGAACGGTCAGGAAAAAAAAGATATTTGCCCTTGGCTAACATAAAAATATTTTTGTATATTAAAACATTGGTATATTAACATTTTTGTATATTAAAAATGTACTGAAGCAGCTTGTTACATTGGGGTATTTTTCTGTTCTAGGTCTTTTCAAGTCCCCCTTTTCTATAGGGTTACAATGCCTCTCAGTTTACTAAGGTATCACCTGTACAACTGCTTTGCAACGAAGGGCAGGCATCTTGGCATCTAAGGTCCACATGTGTTAAAGGAATTTCATAAGATTCTGAAGAAGGCCAGTGCACTCAACTTCCTTGCTTGGAAAACCAGACATTGGGAGCCCACTTGGCATGAGTTATTTCCAGCAACACCTGGAGCTCCTTGGTGGTTGAGAATTCAAACGAAGAATTTCTCCTGAGTCCTTGGGAAAACTGCTGGCTTAGCCAATAGCTATTATATGCACAGTCAAGTGGATTTTCTAGCCAGCCATATTTCTTTAAAGATATGGCAGTCTAGGCAATATTGAGGCAACTTGTAACAAAGGGGCACCATCAGGTTTTTAGTGTACCTAGTCTATCACCATCTCTGCTAACATTTTCCATATAATTTGTTAGTCTGCATATGTAGAACTGTGAGTCTTTAGGTGAGTACATCACATTTACATCAAAATTTTGCATGCCTACATGCTGTGTGAAAGTCAAGGGGAGCTGCAGATACGTATTGATTGCCTGTAGTGCAGATGGGATTGATTTTAGCATTTAAATATGGCACTGAAAAAGGAACCAGAAATCCACAACTTCTGCCTAATTTAGGCATATAGCCATTCTTCCCATACCTTTGCAGGGTCTGTGAGATTCACTGCATGCACAGTGCCTTTGCACAGCACTCTGTTGAACTCTCATTCAAGAACAAAGTGCCCCAAACTGAGCACGCACTGTTCTGTTCTGCGAGGGACAGTCTGCAACCCTGGACATTCACCTTAAGACTTAAAAAAAATCAACAGCCAAAGCGTTGTTACTGTTCAGAAACTGGTCAAGCTGATGCAGCAGTTTACATGGAAGAAACAGATCCTTCCCCAAAATAGCAGATGGCACTAGACCAAGCTTGAGTTGCTGGTTCCCCCAATGTCCCTGCTCCCCCATCCACAGCCCTGCTGAGGTCCACATGTGCACATGGATGGGAAAGGAGGAAAGAAGGATCAGGATTCGTTCTCCCTGGCAGAATCAGTTTTGAGCAATTTATATTCCCATCTTGCAGGCTACTTGGTTTAAAGTTTTTTGGTAGTCCATAAGGGTTGTAGGCAGGGGGTGAGTTGTGTGAAAGTCCTCTCAATTACATCAACAATTCTAAATTAAAAAAAAAATGTCAGAAATAAAACCTTCAAATGCCTGTCACTTTTACATCTAGTTCCTTATCTCTTGCACTCCCTGTGCTATTACAGAGGGAAAATAAATTAGATATAAGCTAAACATGAGCCAGGTCTCTGGTTCAGCCATTGAACCACATATTGTAAGGTTCAGGGGAAGAATTCTCAGTTGCACCAGGGAAATAAGGGGGCTTATTCAATTCTATATGTTTCCAAAAATAAAAACAGTTTGATCTGGAACTGATCTGAAACACATGCAAGGGCCTCAGCATAACAACAGAAACAACTTAGAACAATTTAGAAAACCAGCTTTCCTAAAACTACAGATTTAAAGAAAATCAGTTTCCATTCATTTCACATTTGCCTTTCACCAGGAATATTACTAGCTAATAAAACTTTCAGAGCACCAGTAATTATGGGTACTGCTTGGGGAATCTAGCCATCTGTTTACAGGGTAGATATGCCATGGCAGAAATAAGATTTATGTGGTCAAAAAATTTTAAATAACTACCTAAACAGTAATTAATAGGATATTTCTTAATTATTTCTCTTTTGCTTCTTTTAACTTCATTTTCCACTATTTCTCAAAAGTCTCATGAACAAAGAATTGCATTATAAAGTCACCCAGGATCATGTTTGGTTTTTCCTGATGGCAAAATATCAGTTAAAGCCCAGATGAGGAACAAGCTGAATACAAATTATAGTAAGCCTCCTGAACACTGAGTAGCTGCCTGTCTAGGTGGTGAAATCCCATAGACATAGTAAATGTCTTGCTGTTTATTTTACAGAAATGAAAATGAAAGAGGCATGGAAAGCCCATTGGAATGAAATGCTATATAAACAGAGAAAAAAAATCATTTGAGTACAAATTTTTATCAGTTTCTATGTTTACATACATTTGAGGCCAGAACAGGCCAGAAACATATGCCTCGACAGTGCAAGTGTAGTCTGGTCTCTTGCTTTTCGTACAATACTAAGCAGGCAATGCATTTCTCTCTCCTTGGGAAAAGAAGATTTCTATTTTCTGATCCTTTTTGGCTGTAAAGGTCTACTCTGCAATGGAGAAGTGCTCTTCCCAAGTTTTACTCAGAGATGGATGGCATATGTGGGATGGAGGCTTTTTCTTCCCAGGATATTCCTCCCCATGGGCTGCCACATCAAGGTTTGTAATTCCCTCACAGGTAACAACTTCAGCATCTTGCACAGCTGGTGGGAAAGGTCAAGGGGAATCATTCCTTTAGTATTTTCTCCAGAGCATTCATTCCGAAGAAGCCATCATACCCCAACTAAATAAGACCATTTCCCTCTCTTCATACAGGATCAGAGCCTGCTAAATTGTACACCAGTATGAAAAACTATAAATATACCTACTTAGTTCCTTCAACACTATAAGGAATAGTCTATTGGTAAAATAGTAACATCTGGGGGGTTGATGTTCAAGGAAGAATTTTAAGGAATAATTAAATTAGAGACATTATCTTAAAATATGTTTGTGGATAGGGAGAGAAAAATATTTGTCTGACAGTACAAATGGAAAATATCATAAAGGGCAAACCACCAATAGGAGTTGACCTCTTCATACTGAACAGGAGACAATAGAAAAGGAGAAGAGAGTTTGCAAAGAGCTTGGAAACAGAAGAGAACCAATTGCCAGTGCAGTAATAATAAAGACAGTGAAATCTTCAAAGGTTCAAAGCCATGGGTCTGAGTGGGACAAATATGTATTTGTGAAGCCCAGAGAAAAGTGTGTGCTCCTCATGTTCTGCTGATTTGTTCATTTTCACGACAGCCTGGCTGCTGACTCCAAATGGCAACGTCAGCTCAGACTCCAGCTGTGTTAACACAGAGGGTATCAAACCAGTGAGCATATTAACATCATGCTCAGACTTGAGAACCACAAAGACTGTGAAAGGGTAGATGCTAACCCAAGCAAAATTTAGGTCAAATTTATAATACAGCTGAATTCAGTCACTCATACACATGGACACTGAGATTTCTCAGATACATATTAAGCTCACTGTAATTAATAACTCTATGTTCTTCCAACTGAGTATCTGATATAAGGTTATTTACAATTATCTGTGTTCCTAACCACTAAGTACTATCGTGGCGAACAGTTAACATGCCTACTCCTCTGGGCTGGTCTTCCTGGGATGGACTCCAAGACTTTTTACCAAACCTCGCACATAATTTTACTTTCTATGAACTCTGGGCTGCTTCCTTGAAACCTTCATCATGCCAAGCCCTGTGTGATATCTCTCTCACATCACGTTTTACCTTCTCTCTGTCTGCAAAATCTACCCTCTTGGGGGTTTTTTTTGCCTTTCTTAAACATCTTATCACAGAGGCATTATGACTGTTGCTGAGGGATTCCACCTTGGTCTGCCTTAAGCCAGCTGGAACCGGCTCTCTTGGACATAGAGGAGGCTTCTAGGAGTTTTTAACAGAAGCCACCCTGCTACCAAAACCTTGCCACATAAACCAAATACAGTATGTTTTAGAAATTACACAGTGAGACTAAGTTAACTCTATAAATATTCAGGGTACTAAACATCTTTATTCATCAATTTAACACTTGAATTCTTTCTATTGAGCCTTAACCAAAGGACATCTGTCATGGTTTAACCCCAGCTGGCAGCTAAGCACCACACAGCTGCTCACTCACTCCCCCACAGCAGGATGGGGGAGAAAAACCAGAAAAGTGAGAAAACTTGTGGGTTGAGATAAAGACAGTTTAATAGAATCATAGAATGGTTTGGGTTGGAAGGGACCTTAAAGATCATCTAGTTCCAACCCCCCTGCTATGGGCAGGGACACCTTGCACTAGACCAGGTTGCTCAAAGCCTCATCCA
>NW_010266618.1:0-8894 GCF_000690775.1 Eurypyga helias | reverse complement strand
TACCCAGCTTCCTTGTAGCCCCTTCAGGTACTGGAAGGTGTTATAAGGTCTGCCTGGAGCCTTCTCTTCTCCAGGATGAACAACTCCAGCTCTCTCAGCCTTTCTCCATAGGAGAGGGGTTCCAGTCCCTTGGTCATCTTCATGGCCTCCTCTGAGCTCAATCCAACTGGTCTATATCCTTCTTATGCTGAGGGCTCCGCAGCTGGATGCAGTACTCCAGGCGGGATCTCATAAGAGCAGAGTTGAGAGGGAGAATCCCCTCCCTCGACCTGCTGGCCACACTTCTCTGGATACAGCCCAGGATACGGTTGGCTTTCTGGGCTGCCAGCGCACACTGCCGGCTCATGTTGAGCTTTTCATCCACCAGTACCCCAAGTCCTTCTCCTCAGGGCTGCTCTTAATCCATTCTCTGCCCAGCCTGTACTTGTGCTTGGGATTGCCCCAACCCAGATGCAGGCCCTTGTAGTTGGCCTTGTTGAACTCCATGAGGTTGGCAGTGCCCCACCTCCCCAGCCTGTCCAGGTCCCTCTGGATGGCATCCCTTCCCTCCAGTGTGTTGACCGCACCACACAGCTTGGTGACATCAGCAAACTTGCTGAGGGTGCACTCAATCCCACTGTCCATCTGTCCATGTCACCGATAAAGATGTTAAACAGCATTGGTCCCAGTACCGAACCCTGAGGAATGCCACTCGAGCCACTGACCACAACTCTCTGAGAGTGACCATTGCACATGGCCACATGGACTCACCTACAGAAAGATTGGAGCAGCAAGAGATCCATGAGGGTTTTCAGTGTTTCCTCCAGCTACTGAATGACTGTGTAAGCAGTAGATGGCCAAGCATCATTGCTCCACAAACTTCTGGATGATGCCCAGGGGATGAAGGATGCTAACACTATTGCTAGAAACTTCCAGAAAACTTCCAAGGCTGAAAATTAAATCCATAATAAACTAGAGATTAAAAAAAAAAAAAAAAAAGGAGAGCTATGACCTTTTGGGACACCTTCCTAAGGTTTCTGCCGCAGCTAAGGTCTCCTGCCAGCTTTTACCAACTGCCTACCTGCCTAAACATACACACAGATGCACACACTGTTGTTAATACTTCCACCTTTTTACATTTTTATTGTATTCAGGCCCACCAGCCAAATTAAACTTCCTTCTGGCCACATCTCTCAGCTTTCTTCTAATGTCTAACACAGAAGTCCTATTCTCCTCAGAATGAAAAAGGAAAGCTGCTTAGCAATAACTGCATATTTCTGGAAAAAAATTGAATATATATATATAATTGTGTATATATATACACACACACACACATTCACTTTCCACTCTCTCAGTTTCTTTCTTCTTATATCATCTGAATTTGGGATCACTAGCTGAGCAGAACTGAGAGCATATGACATACTTAACTGTATAGATACAGATGACAGCCAAGACACAAGTCTCAAGAGATTCTACGGTTGTGCATGTGGACACTACTGGTAGCTGCTTCCTTTACTATTGTTAGCTGATTGACCATAAACAGCTTTCCACTTTGGATGATTCCACATAGCACTTCTACTGTAGTAATAATTGCCTGCATTTGGACACATAGTCCTTCGCTCCACAATGATGACCTTTGTCTAAAGCAGCTCCTATTCCTGATACCTGTGCAATGGTGTGCTGACTCGTCAAAACGTGCATGGAATATCTGAGTGGCAGACCAGCAAATATTAAAGAACAGAGAGAAAATAGAAAAGAACAGAGAGAGTCCTCACTGGCATCATAACTTGCTGGAACAAACACATGGAAATTCCTTCTGGAGTTCAAGGTGAAAAGGTTGAATCTGTGGTATCCTCAGTACTTGCAAATGGTACTAGGTTGTTGCACTTAGCAATTATTCCTTAGATCTTGAGCTTCTGGCAGGGGCTAGAATCAGGGTGAGGAAACAGCACCTACAGGAGGAAGAGGGGTTTGCAACAGAGGCAGCCCTGTGATCCCAAGCTAGTGTACTGTGGCCACCCTGGGATGGCTAGAAGTGAGTCCAAGAATTATGAAACTCTTCAGAGAAACAACCTCTTCTTTTCAATAGAAACAGGAATTAAATGTAAATCAGTCATCCCAACAGACATTAGTGCAGGTTTCCAGAAAGCTTTCTGGGGAAATCCTGAGAACCAGAGACCTAAGAAGCTATAGCAAGATTTGAAGGGACAGTTCATTTTCTTCTTCCAAATGGTTGTTATTAAGAAGAAAGTACAAAAAACCCAAAACTCAACAGGTTTCACAAGGTCAACACAATAATATTTCATAGCAATTGATTACCAGAGTCTTCCATGCAACATTTGTGGTATCTATTCCTTCTGCTTTCTTGACATTCAGGAGTTTCAGTCACCAGAAGCAGGATTTAGCTGCTGCTGAAATGAGTGTGTGTGGGATGGGAGTCTTTCACCTTGGAGGCAAGTTGGTACCTGTTCATAGTCCTCCACACCCTTCCTTAATCCCCACCAGTCTCACGAGTGAATGAAACACCATGCCAGACTGGTGTTTAACAACCATTTTTAAATTTGCCCTTTGAATGAAAAACATTGTCAGAAAACTAATTTTCATTTTCTCAATAAACGAGCTGAAAGGTTTTCCAAGTGATCAGCATGTGTCCTGGGTTCTGCTGGGGTAGAGGTAATTTTTGCAAGAAACTGGGAGGAGACACAGCCAGGATAGCTGACCCAAAGCAGCTAAGGGGATATTTGATACTGTATGATGTCATGCTCAGTATATAACTAGGGGCTAAGGCCAGAGGACCTTGGCTTGGTAGTGAGCTGAGCATTGGGTTCCCAGTGGTGAGCAATTGTGTTCTGTATCCCTCTGTATTCTTTTTAACTAGCGTTTTTGTTGGTTTTAATTCTGTCCTTGTGTTGTCTTAAACTGCTCCTTTCTCAATCCATGGGTGAGCCTTTTTCTTCTGATTCTCCTCCCCATCCCACAGAGAGGAGAGGCAAGGAGTAAGCGAGCGGCTGTGTGGTGCTTGGTTGCAAACTGGACCTAAACCTCGACAGTCCTTTTAGGAGCCCAAGATGAGACTCAAAGTGCTGAGATAACGACGTATCTGACTGGAGCTTATTAAACCATATTTGTTATACACATTTATTATAAAAGTTAATTAGTTGTTGGTCACAATGTTGATTCATTTGTTCACATGGTGGCAATATGTAAATTCTTATATGCACTATGTATTCCCTGCGGTGCTGTTTATCACCTCTGGAAGAGGGATCAGGACTATCATTTTGCTGTATGGGATAATGTCGATTTATGATATGATTACATCACTGGTCATGATGTAAAGCTGATATTTGCATGAGACACTGTCATCATGGCTGTACTTCGGGCACCCTCTCTTGGAATTTATTAGTAATTGCACTCAATCTATGGGGAAGATGGGAGGGATACTTTCTCCTGGTCTTTCACTTCCCTTTCTCCTTCAGGTTAATAACAACAGCTTTTGAGAATTGTTAATATCCTTGGGCTGTTCAAACCAGCATGCTCTTACTGCTATGTCTGCTGAATGTGCCTCAGGTCTTTGTTAGGGTTACATAAAAATTTGAGAATAGCACCCATAGATCTGCCCCAAAGCTCAATGGTCATGGGTGGCACAGCATGTGGGATAGATAGTATGGGCAGGTATCTAGAGAAGTTTGGAACTTCACTCCTGAACAGCTACAGGACCCTGGCGAAGTAATAGAATTCTTAAAAGGAAAATGTTGTGGCTATGCCAAAGAGGCACAACTTATGGCACAGTCCTGGGCCCTGGCCAATATCTACCAAACAGTGCTCGGTATTATGCAGCACCCTCAGGGGGAAGGAGGGAAAACAGACTGACAGGCAACGCTGCGGCTATTCGAGCCTTGGAGACAAGCACTGCAGCTGAACCAGAGAAACAACCTGTGCCTGAATCTGTTGTCTCTATACAGAAGAAGAAATACACAAATACACAAACTCTTGTCTGCTAATATCAGTGCACACTGGGCACCCTTTGGGCAGATTGTGCTGGATATATCTGTGTATGCCCAGGTTACTCATGGTGACTGTCAAGATCAGCTGGGTTTGTTTGCTACCTGCCTGTGATCATCATCTTGTAAATAGTGGCAAATAAAATACAATCAATATCAGCTAAAAAGCAAGGAGCACCTCTCCTATGACAAAAGGCAGCGAGAATTGGGCTTGTTTAGCCTGGAGAAGAGGAGGCTCCGAGGAGACCTCATTGCAGCTTTCCAGTATCTGCAGGGGGCCTACAAGGGTACTGGGAGAGGACTTTTTACAAGAGCCTGTAGTGATAGGACAAGGGGTAATGGGTATAAATTGAAATCAGGGAGGTTTAGATTAGATATCAGGAAGAAAGTCTTTCCGAAGAGGGTGGTGAGGCACTGGAACAGGTTGCCCAGAGAAGCTGTGGATGCCCCATCCCTGGATGTCTTCAAGGCCAGGCTGGATGAGGCTCTGAGCAACCTGGTCTAGTGCAAGGTGTCCCTGCCCATGTCAGGGGGGTTGGAACTAGATGATCTTTAAGGTCCCTTCCAACCCAAACCATTCTATGATTCTATGATTCTATAAGGTAAATCAATGCCGATTTTGCACAACTGACTGTTTAGGTATTAGGAAACACAGAAGTTAAAGTTGCACTGACAAATGTGTCTCAAGACCTCCTGTGCAGATATGTTTACATTTGCTTTTGGGAAGGCACCTTGTTTTTACCTTGAAAAAATGCTGCATATTGATTATCTGAAGTATATGGGTATCTGTAGTTGGAAGCAAGACTGAATTCTCAGAGTGGAGATTTTTCAGCTTGTAACCTTACAATTTAGAGTCAGAAATTAAGAGAGGTGCTGGAAAGAAAAAAGTCATGGGTTTCACAGGCAGCTGATAACATGGCAGAGGAATATACAGATGGCAGGATGAGCTGAATAGAAACTTCAGAAGCATTTTTCCTCAGGCCTACAAAGGCACTCATCCAAAAGCACAAACCTTTACTAGAAGAAGGTGTATTCCTTCTATCCCACAAGACGACCAGAGCAAATATGGGAAAACCCTGATATCAACGTGACTGGGGGATGAAGGGATTGACAGCACCCCTGCAGAAAAGGATTTGGAAGTAGTGGTGGATGAAAAGCTGGACATGAGCCAGTAGTGTGCACTGGCAGCCCAGAAAGCCAGCTGTATCCTGGGCTATATCACAAGAAGTGTGGCCAGCAGGTTGAGGGAGGAGATTCTCCCACTCTATTCCACTCTCATGAACCCTCATCTGGAGTACTGTGTCCAGCTCTGGGGCCCCCAAAATAATGAGGACATGGACATGTTGGACCAAGTCCAGAGAAGGCCACAAAGATGCTCAGAGGGCTGGAGCCCCTCTCCTGTGAAGAGAGGCTGAGTTGGGCTTGTTCAGCCTGGAGAAGAGAAGGCTCTGGTGAGACATTATTGTGGCATTTCCACATGGATAAGTGTGTTTATAAAAAAGAAGGGGACAAAATTTTTAGTAGGACCCATTGCGATAGGACAAGGAGCAATGGTTTTAAACTGAAAGAGGGTAGATGAAGACATTTTTACAATAAGGATGTGAAAACCCTGGAACAGTTGTCAAGAGAGGGTGTTAGATGCCCCATCCCTGGAAACATTTAAGGTCAGGTTGGACAGGGCTCTAGGCAACCTGATCTAGTTGAAGATGTCCCTGCTCATTGCAGGGGAGTTGAACTAAACCACCTTTAAATGGCCCTTCCAACCCAAAACATTCAATGATTCTATGAAAGCAATACCATGTTGGTAGCAAACCCAGTCCCTCTCCTGGCCTCCCTGACCTTCAGCAAAGTGCGAGCTCAAAAACTCTCACATCTGTAATGTTCTTTGGCTTCATGGAATCCTTCCTGCTCAGTAGCTTGGATGTGGGTGATCATCACAAAGATACAGAGTTGCCTGATGACACACACTGTGTAAATCTAACAACAATATTTTCTGAAACATTTTCTTCTACCCATCAGCACTTCCTCTGCTTTTGCAATATTACTATTGGGTAAGAGATCTGCCACGCTGAGCTGATCACCAAATGGCTTTTGCTTTAATTTGCCAGAGAGCTGAGGAAAAGGAGATAGGCAAAAGCTTGTGTCATCTCATTAAGATGCTGAATTATTCTTAAAATGTTCTCATAAAACTAAATATGGGAAATGTCATGTTCACAGATGACTGCAGCTGCCACAGGTATGAAAGATGCTTATGAAGCAGATGCTTTCTCTAGTGACTTTTGGCACTTCACCAAAAACTGAGCAGCAGGCCACTAACTATAAAAAGCAGAAAACACAAGAGAAAAATCACTGATGAAGCCAAAGGGTTTGATCCTATAGACAAAGCAACAATTCTTCTCAACATCATTTTCTCAATTGTAGGAAGCACAATGAAAGAATAATAGGTGCAGTCCTGACAGGTCTCACTCACTGATGTCACACAGGTCTCACAGGCTTGTGCCCAGCCACTTCTGGGGTGTCAGGGAGGTCCTGGAGGCATTGTGTGATACTGCTTCCCTGCTCCACCACCCCACCCCCCCATCTTAATATGCCAACATACAAGTATAAATATGAGAGTTATAGTTTTCTGAGCTCTGTTGACGCAAGGCATACTAGTAATCCACCTAAAAGATTTGGAAAAGGCTAAAGAGCGTTAAATTTCTAATTCTACCTGGAGTCTCAACTGTAAAAGTTTTTGCATTTGCTTAAAGATGCTTGAAGCAGGAAAGTTTTTTCCCATGGAAGAGTGTCTGGAGTTCTAATGACTGATCACCTATTTAAAAGTGATTTAGTGCAAACAATGTTGTAAGTAACTTCTAAAGACATAATTATACTGTTTTAAAATTGTTGAGGAATTCATTGATGAACTATTGCAGAGTGCATGGGTATTCCACTGTCTGATATTTACACAACAAGCCCCAGCAGGAGATTATCACCAGGGACTTCCCAAAAGAATTCATAATTGATGGTCACAATGAAAATTTTTGAGCTCTATTGTATACAGCTGATGATAGAATTAGAAGTAAATTGTTATATACTATGCATGTAGTTGTGTACAGTATTTAACATGTACGACAAATACCTACAAATGTTCCAGTCAGTACTTCTGGACAGAAGGAAGAAAGCAAAACAAATACAAAGGTAATCGCAAAATACTATTTAAATATGATAAAGAAGATAATTGTAAACTGTAGCTGCCCCATTTTTTTTTTCCAGAATGCCCCAGTATTTCTGATTCTGTAAAAAATATGCCACAGTAGAGAAGCCCCAACAGAAAAACAGTATTTAAGATTGTGTAATCCTCCCAAATGCAACAGTGCCATTTCCAAACGTAGTCCTGGTGACAATGAAAGTACCAGGGGACAAGTGAAAAAGATTTAAGTTGAAGCAATCTTTTCAGCAAAACCAATATAATTACATCAAAATGTATACTTGCAATGGCTGTGGCTATAAGCTGGCAGAGATTTCACTCAGGAAAATGAAAACAAAGTGTTTTCTCTGGTATCTGCTGGCAGCATGTTTCTGCATCCATGTGACCAAGTGCAGTGCATCCTGTGAGCTATGGTACCCAGAGGAGCTCCTGCACCCCTTGCACTCTGCTGTGAGGGTGGAGCAGCTTCCCTTGGCCCTTCCTGAGTCTGGGTTGTCTCTGGGCATCAGGATGCACCGCAGAATAGCTGAAACATGGATGGGGAGTAAGGGCTCCCCAGTGAGCTATGATCACCTCACACTGAAATGAAGACTTGCTTGGTTTGTACAAAGCAAAACTCAATTTCCTGTTCTGGGAAATATTAAATGGTATTTTCTCAGTACACACTGTTGACACAAAATACATATTTCCAAACTGAGTGGGGAAGTGGACACTTCAGAAGGGAGAGCCACCCTGCAGGAAGACGTGGATAGGCTGGAAGAGTGGGATAATTAGAACCTCCAGTTTCAACGAGGACAAGCGTAAGGTCTTGCACCTGGGAAAACATATTCTGGGAGTGCAGCATCACCTGGGGAGCAGCTCTGCGGAAAGGGACCTGGGTGTGCTGGTGAACAACAAGCTCAGTAAGACTGCAGTGTGCTGCTGCGGCAAAGAAAGTCAGCAAGATGCTGTGTTGTACCAAGGGCATCACCAAAAGAGATTAAGAAGTCATTACCCCACTCTACTCAGCGCTTGTCAGGCCACAGCTGGAATATTGTGCTCAGTTTTGGAAGTGGTGGATTCTCCAGCACTGGATACTTCTACTATTCTGATGGACAGGGTGCTGGGCCATCTTTTCTAGACCAGGCCTTTGCCAAGAAAGGTTGGACCAGGTGATCCTTGAGGTCCTTTCCAACCTGGTATTATTCTATTTTTATTTGTTTTCAGTAAATGTTCATATTGAAATTTTCCATACTAATCTTCACTGAAATTGTTCACACTTCTTTCAGACAACCTTGCTATTTTCCTTCCCATTCTCTCCCGTGTGTAATTCCATATTTTTGTGTGTTTAACAGATCACCACAGCATATTTTAAGCTTGAAGTTGAGGGTAGGGAACTAATAACTTTCACTGCACAGCCTTTCCAGAGCAGATGGTCGATTATGTAGTGTGTGTAATCTGATACTGGTTTAAGCATGTCATAAATACAAGGAAGAGAAACAAAACTTGTGGCAAAATCTTCACTCAGTTACCCTGATTTTGTGCACGAGACCCAGATATTGCCACCAGTCCTCTTGTCAATACAAGCAGGTTGTGAATAAAGACTTTGTCTACAGAATACATGCAAAGTATTCTATAATATTTTAAGGAATAGAGTCACTTAAATCTTTATTGTAGGTTTCTTCTCCTGAGCAGTGCCAAATGTTTGTGTAGCCCAAGATTGTCCAATCGGCATGAGTGAATCA
>NW_010266617.1:0-20379 GCF_000690775.1 Eurypyga helias | reverse complement strand
GAGTTAATTTTTTCCCCTGCTTTTCTGGGTTAGTGGCCTAGGAAACTGTATCTTTAGCTTTTCTTATTATAGAGGCACAATAGAATGGAAGTCTCAATCCTGTTTCCCTCTCACCCACAGCTTAAACACAATTAACTTTTCATTTGATGCATTCTTCCTGTCTGCACTCATAATGCTCCCCCAGGAAATGAGAGCCAATAAGTCCTGCACAAGACTTGAGGAGCAGGGTACTGACCAAATATTGTATAATGCTATATTATAGGCCTATGGGAAAAAAGTTAATTAAAGACCACAGATATCCTTTGGGAAAATGTTTAATATATTAGCTCTTGCAGCAGAGCAATACAATATAAACAAACCCCTCCTCTTTGGAAACTGTGAATATATCACACCTTTGGGGGAAAAAAAAGCAAAATCTGACACTGCATTTACTGATCATTTGGTACAAATATATCTAATAAGATATACAAAGAATCCACTTAAAGAATATTAACTTCAACAAACATGATCTCTACTGGGGCCTATATATCACCTTCCGGAACTGGGAAGCACCTTTGCGTATTGCAGGTGCTGTCAGAAGTTCCTTCATTAATAACCATTAATAAGCATTTCTACCTAGGCACAAGGCCAGGCTCAAAGACAGAGCCAGGCTTCTGAACATTCCCAGAGTAGAGCCTTGGAAGTCTCAACAGTTGTATCCAGAGACTGATTTCAGAGGGTCTCTCTCCCTGCCTAAATCTCCCCAAAGGGATGTACAACATGGATATTCTGCAGTGTATTAATTTGGGAGGTCAAAGACTAAATGGTCCAATAGCCACACATTTTATGCAGAAGTGGAAGTTTATTGAATAGCTTACTCATTAGCATACATTTTCAAAGAACAAACACAGTCCCTAAGGTAATGTTAAGTAAGCTTCATGGCTAAGTTTTCCTTTACTTGTGTTATTAACTCCACTGGAGCAGATGCCAAATTTAAGCACCTGCAACAGGTTTACAGAAATGTTAGTATTTACATTTGAGCACAAATAGGGTGTTTGTTAGAAAACTGAGTGCATTTTTTCTGCAACAGGCTCAAATAAAAGCCCAACTAAACAAATCCCAATCTCTCAACTTTCATTGGCACATCAGTACCCAGCCTACTGCTACCATCAGCGTGAAGATAGGTGTTCACAACTGCCCTGGAAAAGCCCGTGCTTCCTTTGCTCTGAACTGATGGATCACGTGAGAGGAAGCCCCAAAGCACGCAGACTGTGGCCAGCATGTTTGATGACATGAGAGAAATTACCTAACCCGAACCACAAAACAGGGACACAAGTTTTGCAGTGGGGTCTGAGACTGCCTGGTGGGAAACTGTCCCTCGCTTCCTGCACAGTCCCAGAGCATGCCAGGTATCACCACTCACTGGGCTTGTAGCTATGTCTGACACAGAGGTCCCAGCCAGGGAGAAAAACAGAGTACACAAACAAGTATTGGCAGCACAGCAGAAACCTGTGAGGCTGGGATCTACAGCTACCTGCATCTGCTCCTAGCCTTGGGGAGGGCACACAACCCGTGAGCAGCTCCCAGTGTCTACAGTCCACCTTAAGTTTCAGAATTCGAGGCAAAAACATCGATCTGGAACCTAAACTCTCAAGCTGTGTGTTCAGTGTAAATGAAGAACAAATAGAGTTGGAAGATGGCGACATATACACACTTGAACCATAAACTTTATTTTTAATTGATACTAACATTTTAAATTCATAAGTAACATGCAGCTTGCTGTTGTTCTTCCTTAACTGGGACACTGGCAGTTACTGGGGCTTGCCATAAAAATTAACTTGTGTGTACAGCTTCCCCCCATCCACTCATGCCCATATTTTTTTTTCACCAATATATCTTAGAACACTTTATTTGAACAGGTATTCTAAAGGAGGATGAGGGATGACATGGCCCAACAAGCTGTCATGCCTGCCTAAATCATAAATCAGGGCTGTATCCTATGGACAACATCACCAGCGCCCTGAATGGGGTGCTCATGGGACTAGCAGCAGCAACAGCCAGGTCACCTCAAAAGAATGTCCTCCTTGGGATTTGTTTTGGGACTTCTTTTAAAAAAACAAAACTACCCACACACGAACTCTTTATAATAGTACATACGTTCTTTTTCTGGTTCTTAAAAAAAGCATACATCTGCAACAAGGCCACCCACAAACTGAAACAAGAGTAATTTGTCTAGCAGGGTTTCCTGGTGGAATATGCAACAAGACAGACACAGCCTCTGTGCTAAAAATAAGTGTGTATATTCACTGTGTTTAAAGTTTCAGCTTCAAGCTTTAACTATAAGCTCCTCTCTGCAAAGGGCTATTGTACCTACAATTTATCAGGCAACACTTTGCTATTTACTTTTGTAATTACAAGCACCTTTTTTCCAACAACGCTCAAATGATTCTCAAAAATAACCTCACACAAAAGGTGTAATAAGCACAAAATGATGTTTCATTAAGACCACTAAAGAATTTTTATTAGCAGTTCCATCAGATTTAAGTAGCATCTTTAGTATACGCATGTGCATATGTATAATCTGTGTCAGATTTGTCAGCTTTTGATGGATGTTTTCACTCTCAGTGCTATTATTACTCTTATATAGTAATACTGGCAACAGGGACCTATATTTTATTAAACCTTATGTTGCATCTGCCACGATGCCCTGGGGCTGGAGTATAGTCTTCTATTCCAAACACTATTCCCTGCAATTACCCTTGATTGTTAACTGTATACGTTCAGTACTACTTACATTTGACTGCTGCTCTTCTGAGGTTTTCTTCTGACAGGCCACGCTTGAGCTCCCAGACAGTTAATGGGATTATGCAGATCATTAGAACTGAAACGCAAAGGAAAACTTAAATTAACATGGCTAATAGTGGATTAAAATATCAGTGATAACAGACAACAGTATGGCTTTGAAATCTTTTGGTCATGTGTTTTAGAGGCAAAAACAAGAAAGAGTGGGACTAAGTGACAGCATTTGCTCTGATCAAGCCAGAAAGCTCTTGACCATAAGCCAGGTAAACTGATACCTCAGGTACAGCAAAGAATCAGCTTAAGCCAGAGACACAAAACCAAGCATCTGCCACTCTTAAATTATTTTGTCAAGTTATGCTTAAGGGTTGATTAATGCACTTTTAACACCAAATAACATTAAGCTTAGAAGCTCTGAGATACAGCCATCATTCATCAGTTAAACTTAAGTTTTCAAATCAACCAGTGTGAGATTAATATGGAGCTGTCAAGATGTCTTTGCGTAATTATTGTTCTGCAGCAATTAGGAAGGAAGTTTACATTATTTGCTAAAAGCTAGACAATTGCTAAGCCTATTACCAATAACAAACCAAGTTCTCTTTAACAAATTGTTAATCTTGAATATAGACACTTGCATTTATTCACACTTTTCTGAATATGTTTGCCTCAATTGAACACAGTGAGTTTGTGCAAAGCTTGATTTATTTCATACTCAGAAAAACAAACCAAAAAAAGTACTTTGTAGTAGTATCAGAAGGATCAGTGGCCTCCTAAAAATAGATAGAATAATTAAAGAATTAAAGTCATACCAACCAACAAGTAAAGATGGTCTAAAAAATATCAAGAGACTGAAAGCATAAATCATGATTACAACCCATATAATCTTTGACCTACACACAAGCTACAAGGTTCAAAGGTGGCATTGCATTATGTATTTATTGCTTGCCTAAGCCATTATTCACCAGTCTTCATTTTAAGAGGTAGGTATGATGGGAGTCTCGTACAGGGAAGAATACATCATAAAATCCTCCATACAAAGGATGGTACAGCTAATTTACCTTGTGTTGCCGCCTTCTCAATTTATGGCATGGCAGCTTCCTACAAAATGAAGATTCACAATGCAATGCAGGACCAGAACAAAGTGCAACCATTCCCAGAGCAGCCTTTGCATTCACCATCGTCCTCAGAAGATCTGCTCATCACACTGACAACTGAAGAGAGGCAGACTGTACCACGAGGGCGTTAGACATGAGCAATGACGCTATTCCAATGCCAGTCCAACACCGTAAACTGACACACCTACAGTGATTAACACGTCTGCAGACCCCGATCTGCCCCTTTGGCCATCAGGACCAGGTTGCCTAGGACTCCCCTTAGCACCCGCTGGTATATCAGAGCAAACACACCCCAAACCACAGCCAGCCTTTTAACTACCAGCACTTGCTATCACATTCCCTTTCTCCTTTGCCTTTCTGATGGTACCCTGCTTTTCTGACAGACCCCGGCAAGGCTGAAACTCCCTAAATATTGACAGGGAACCTGTTAGTAGTAAAGTGATTTTGCCAGCCCTGTACTGGTTTTGCTCATTTGTTCTACAGCTCCCAAGTTCTCAAAGGTCTATGCTGGCCCTCGCTGAAGACGTTACACATTTGGAAGGCATAAAGTGAGCAACGTGATATCAAGAGTAGATCTTCATAGCGCCCATACAGATCTAGAAACACAGGAACTCTGTTAGATCAAATAGATTCCCACAGGGAATCATTTAAAAGAGTAAAACCCTGATCAAAGGGTCATGGTTGCTGAATGAACCTTGTCATGGTGTTTCCCAAACAGAATTGCCTGCATTCCTGGAAATCAACACCAGCGTGATATTCAGCATTTGCCAGCTCATCTGAGGAACAGGCATCTTGGCTGGTGACCTGCACACCTGGCAGCAAGGGCTAGGCTTTGTCTCTTAAGCTTGTGAAATGCAAAGGCCAACTTCCCTTTTCCCTGTTGATCACAAGAGACTCATCAGCTGCTTCACACAGGAAGAACAAGATTACTTTTTTCATTACACCCAGTGGAACACAGGGTTGGTTTAACTGCCTAAAGCCAAGGAGCTGTGTTTTACTAGGAAAAGCTGGATCCTAGCCACTCCTTTGCCAGTATTGCCCTCTTTCCTGTAATACATGAGAACTGTATATCAGACACTTTAACGCAACATGTTCACAAAGAACACAAAAAACATTGCAACTTCTGCATGAATGTGCATCCAGCTTCTCCTGTATTCAACTCCAGCAGAGGAAGCAATTCCTGGAAAAATGAGTTCTGCTGCATGGTTCCTGGCATAGTTATCTAACATGCCCTCAGGCGGTTATTTGTAGTATTTACATTTTTTACCAACTTATCAAGAGAAAATCCAATTGTTCCTAATGACAGGCACACTGTGTGTCTCCCATTCTCATATACAGAGAAGCGTTTATTATCCATTTGTAGTAATTAAAGCACTGATGTTATATGGATCCATAAAGCTAACTTCATTAGGCAAACAAAGGCGCATTTTTTCCTTCCAAACTTACAACTGCAAAAATATTTAAAAATAAAAGCTTGATTATAGTGCGTAGCACAGTTTGAAGAACAGTAGTGTCGGCAAACCTAAAGTATTCTTAGAATTGGAAAAAATAAAACCACAGTCTGTAAAATAATTATATTTTTCCAGCACGAGCCAGAAAGAAGCAAAATAATGAGATAGCCAAAACCATCAGAGATAGCGTTTGACAACGTCGGTCTGTCTGTATCTGAGCCTTTCTTGTAAAATGGTCAAGCAAACTGATTTTTACATATTCAAGGCCACATATTGCTAGGGAAAGGGAATCTTCCATACCCTTTCAGAGATTTCACGTCATTTGTTTTGGATACATTAAATACAATATTGGACAAGTGACCAGGAGCTGCTGCCAAATGCCACTGCTTTTACCAGGGCCTTGATGAACCGTAATTCTACAGAATGAGTGTAAGGTCAGCAACCAAACCAAGCAAGTTCTTTAAAAAACAGCAAAGTAAAGGAACACAGAAAACCAAAAACCTGCTGTGAAATACATGTGGGCTAGGTTTCATTACTGAGCTTCCTATCTACCTCCAAAAGATAAACTCCACTGGTCACACAGCAGAGCATCTCTTATGTGATGATTCTTGAACAGTTCTGCTCTGCTCATAAAATACTGTTGTGTTGCCTTATTTTGGGACATGGAGCGCTCTAGGAGCCTCATCAGCAAAATTCCTCACCGATTCAACCTCAGCAACAGAGCGTCAGTTGCCATCCTCCCTAATCACAGCACTGAGCAAGTTATCAGAGCAAGGTGGAAAACCAGGATGGCATCAAGAACCTGCATTAAACAAGCATAATTAAATCCACTGCAGTCAGCGAGACCAATTGAAAGCTTGTGTAGACGTGTCCAAGTTAACCATCAAATCAGGACCTTAAACCCCCCCCAACAGGACACACACACCTCTGCCACAACACATCCGTCACTGCTTCAGAGGACTAACAGAATTCTAGCACATTATCATCACCAGTTCCTCAGAGAGGCTAGGCAAAATCCCAAAGCCGGTCAAGTCCTTGGGAACACTTGCATTAAACTTTGGGTTCATTCTATATCTTCTTGGTTCTCTGTGCAAGCACTGCACAACCAGAGCTTCATGCAAACATCATTTTTATTCCAATTTTGCTTCCTACTCCCCTGGAGGACCCCCAGCCCACTGGTATTGCTCCAGAAGAAACACAGCTCTTCATTTCTTGAAATGCTATCTTGCTCTACATCAAGTCCTATTTAATTTTGCCTCTTGGCAGTGCTCTAATTATCCGCTGCAACACATGAAATTGGAACTGGAATACTTTGCAAGTATTCTTTTTTCCCCTCAGGCACGAGGGAAAACAAACCTTGTTCCCCTGCAAATCCCTCCTGCAAGTGCACATACAGCTCCAAACAACAGTCAAAGTGAATTTTTCCTCCAGAGCAGGAGAAAGGGGGAGTCCAAATCTTCCCATGACAGAGTTCAAATGAAATGTTTGAAAGGTGTCTTGCTGGAGTTGTACAAAGCTTTTGTAAAGGTGACCAAACCCTAGCAAGTTTGGATTTCAGTGTGATATGTAAAACTTGGGCTGTGTTTTCTGAAGTCTGCACATCTTCCAGCCAGATATGGGCTCTAGTTCAAACAGATCTGGACTGACTAATATTTTGTTTGAAATGATGCCCAAAACTACGATTAAGTAAGGTTTTCACCAAAACTGTCAATTCAACTCGATGGCATGGTCTCAATTTTCTAGTAAGACGAGGCCTCATGTATTCACTCTAGAAAAAGAGGCAAGTGTAAAGAGAGCTTCTTCACTGTATATTGAGATGCCAAAAAAACAAGAACCAAGGACGATGAAGAATAACACAGCACTCAGCCCCAGCATCAAGAAAGGACATGGTGAAACAGCTTTGCACACATTTCTCCTGATTAACATACCAGTTTGAAAGCAGCTCATGCTTCATCTTTCAGATTTAAGTAAAGTACAGAGGGGAAAAGAGGTCTGGTACCAGGGAAGGCAGCCTCACAACAACATTGCTATTTCATTTCTCCTCTTTGATAACTGAGGGTGCAATGCCCATAAAGCCAGGCGCTCAGCTGAAACAAGGCAATACAGCATTGAAGCGAATGCTAACCTATGCCAACAGAGAACTGTTGGGCAGGGGTTTACCCTACTACAGAGGTTGTCTTGCATCTTATAATAGTCTCCCAATTCCTCAGTTAGTGAGACAGTCAATCAAACCTTAAGGAAAAGGAATATTACAGTTTCCATCTACAGGAGTGAAAACAGCCCAAGACCCTCCAGGCTGACAGACAGTGTAGGCACTACCATCTCCTGAGCAGATTTTACTTTAGGAGCTTTGTAATATCTTATCTGTTAACTCCACCTTCAGCCTGGTGAATCCAGGTACCATATGGTACATTGACAGAAATAAAAATGTCATGCTGCTTTCATCTTTGATTTTAGCAGGCAAGTTACAGCTAATCACATGTAAAAGCCTTCCAGTATATATCCCAAAGTTCTTAAGACCAGCTAGTGAACTTTAGGGGTGGTGGAATAGATAATTTAGATTTTAGGACCTTCTCTACTCTTCAAAGAAAGTTTTCATCATAAATGGGACTGCATGTTTGGAACTTAATGTTTCTTCACCACACTGCTTCATAACATGCTGCCAAAAGTCATAGTGTGTGTTATTTGGGGTTTTTTTTAAATCAAAATCAGTTTAGCACTTTAATGTCATACTGCATGTTACACGACAGAAGTTTAATTACTAATTATCTCTTTAATTATATGAAATTTTACTTCTATTAAAGGCTATTTGCATATATATTAAATACAGTTTGCAATTAAAACTGCAGAAAAGTTATTTATTAGTGTTCTGTAACAAAGCTGGATTTTATATTTTCAATACACAGGGGAAAAATAACCAAACCTGAGTTTCTGCAATATCAAAAATCATAGCTTCTTCAATTCTTATCAAAGTCAGTAAACACATACTAAATGCAGATAAATAATACAGTCACAAGTTATTATTATTGTATTTCAATTTCACATTTTAAAGCACTATGTTGCATTAAGAGTCTTTGCAGTAGACTAGGGGCGAGTTAGTTTAAGTAAGCTTTGTCTACAGAAGACAGTCACTCCAAAGCAAGACGGACTGTACATAGAGGACGACTTTGAACTAACTCCCACTACGAATATTCTGACTCAACATACATAACTAATGAGTATCTTAGTGTGTTGTGCCAAGGCAGCATGCACCATTTCCCCCAAGCATAGAGAAATTATATTAACTCCTCTTGCTCAAGAAAGTTGGGAAGTTAGCCTCAGCAACCAAATGGACACTCATGTAGTCCATTGGATCCTGGGCAGAAGGATGTACGTGCAGGGGACAGCCACACAGCACACAACTGCACGAGATCACCACCTACAAAGAGTTTGTGTTCCTCGCTCTACAAAGTAAGGGCTAACCCTGTGCGGTACACACTGCGAACGAGGTATCCAACTAAGCCATTTTCAGGATAGAAGGTGGCTCAGGACTAAGAGCACCTCTAACCGCATCTCCACTTCAGTACTAGAAGGAGTTGCAATTCAAAGGGGAAATTCTGCAGCACTCAGAATCATAAAAATTGGTCCCTCAAAAAAACCTCATCATCTCCACAGGTGAGCAAAGCTTACAGAACAAATCAAAATACATGTCAGAATCAATATGTTATCAAAGAAGTTGAGATACATCCAGTATAAAAATGAGTCTTTGATCTTAATTGCTGCATGCTTCCTAAGGAACAGCCCGAGGTTCACATGGAGAAAAGTCAATACGGTTCTACTACCCCAGCTGTCGTACAGTGAACATCTTCTCTAGCCTCCAGTGAGCCATTTTTGGGGAAGTGGGAGGAGTGGGGAGGGGGAAGTCAGTCTTCTGACTGTGGATGTGCACAGTTTCTAGCTGCTCACATTTCTGTGTATGGACATTCCCCTTAGCAAAAGCCTTAAGAGTTCACACTCCTATTAACAGTATACTACCTCACAGCCATTATCCACACCGTCTACCTCACGGACACCCCACGTTGGGTGCACAGATCTGCTGCTCACAGGAAGAGAGACGGGAGCTTCATGTGTCCCGTTGTGTCTCCCTTTACAAACAGGCAGGTGATTTTTACTTATTCTTTTAAACCAACCCTCACAGATATATTTATGCACTGGGTCCTGATCAAGCCACATCTTTATAAACAGGAAAAGAAACACACTCTTATTCTTAAACTAGAGATAAAAATCACACCTGCTCTGCCTCAAATGCTCAGCGTGGGATTGCCAGTAGCAGTACTTAGGAACATAACCACTCAAATTATTTGCTATAATGGTGCCACACTATAGTTCCCAGCAGAATTGGAATTGCTGAATGCTACAGTCTCCACAAGAAAGGAAATGCTAGTGTGGTGCTTATGTGAAAATTCACTAGGTTTCTGCTCTCAAGGGAATAGTTTCCTCCTGTGATAATGCTAAACATAAAACACACTGAGTTTTAGGACTGATGAAAATAAAATTGGTATGAATAAATGATTATTTATATAAAAATGCAGAGTCAGGACACCTATTACATATGTAAGACCATAACATTGGTTGCTATAGCATGTGAAAGCTATTGTCCATTTGCGGTCACACATATTTCTCCTAATCATCTACCAGGAGCCGTGCCGGAGTAGTGTATTTCATTATTTAGTGGAAAATGAGATTGAACTACTTTAGGAGCAAGCTATCACTTGTAGTTTATTCAGTGAGAAGAACCACTCAGTTCACTGGAGCACTGGTTGCCTTCCCTTTGCATCTGAAGTCTAGGTGTCCCAGTCACCGCTTGCACCACTACCAAGAATTTTGAACCAAGGAAACATGCTCTAGCAGAAAATGGAGTTAGCTAAGTTTTCACCGAGTGACCTCCCGTGCAAGTCATTGCCCCTCCTCTTCCTCACAACTTCTGCCTCAACTGAAAATTCTGCAGAGGTAACAGTCAGGCTAGAGATGATACAGGTGTTACGAGGCAAAGTAACGCCTGTGTAAGTGTGCTAATGACATAGGCTAGTGCATTAACGTGACGCAAGGGCTTAATGTTATTTTTAATAAAGGTTCTCGTTTCTTGTTATTTTCTAGGAAAACACTATCAACTTAAAAGGCAGAAGTGGGAAAACTAGTTTGGATTAACTTGCAGTCTACAACTGAAATACATGATAAGACCATCCTTCAAACTGAGAGTTGCTATTAGAAAAAACAGAAGTTTCTGGAAGGCTTCAGATAGCACGACAGTTGCACCGGTAGAGGTAGAACACTTCTGACAAGTTTCTCGGCTACAACTTGATTCAGCAAAGCACCTCAGCATATGCTCGTGAGCTCTGCTGAATCAGAGTCCAGAAGTGACACCCCTTCTGACAGCTTCCTTCTAACTGTTGGGAGTTAACCCTCTCGTGGGGACCTCTCCCCTCCCTCAGCCACTCACACACGATGGCACAGACATATGGCACGGCATGCCCCCGCAGTGCTGTGGGACGCGCGTCTTACTGGAGCACAGCACCTATTTGCACATGGCACGGGGCAGCAGATGCACATGGCTCTTCCCCTGTACTTGAAACAGCACATCCTGACCCAGCACAAACGGCTGAAAACTAACACGGCTGTTGCTGCTAAACAAGGATTATGGAGCTACTGTTTAAAAAGCACTAAACAACTCCTTTAAAATTGGTCTTGAGAGCATTCTCGTAACACCGTCACTGACGTGCCTACCCCACCACATGCTGACGGAACCGGTTATTTTGACAAGCGTAAAGAGAAACTCCAGCTAGCTGTGCAGTGACTGTGAGTTATTTGTGTTCTCCATTGTGTCATCAACTGCCAGTGTGTGCTGGAAGAGTTCATCTGGTAGAACAGACTCCCAAGAATTTCTGAAGTTTGCCACAGCGTTCTAATTCATAATCCCTAGTATGTGAATTCTTGATTTTAAAAGACTCCCCTATTGAGACAAGCACTGCCTGTGAATTCTGCTGCTCCGGCACAAAGAAAGATTGAAATTTCTCCCCATCTCTCCCCCTCTCACTCTGTCATCCCAATAGTCAGCTCTCCCCAGCAGGTTACTTCCACAAAGGGAAAGGGCTTGCTGTGACACTCGCCTGTAACACCGTGCTGGGTGCGCAGGGTGCGGTTCCTCGCTCCAAGCTGCGTGCCAGCCCAGCAGACTGGAAGGCAGAAGGGGTCAGTTTAGTAGTTGATGTTCCAGTCAGTAATGTGTACACGACTGCTGCTGGCTGCTTTGATCCTGGGCACCCAGCTCCACAAGCATCCCCTAACTCTGGATTTGCAGTTATCCTGAAGGTATGTCAAAAAACCTGCCCCAAAATCAGCTACTCTGCCTTTCAGCCAGCAGGTTATTGCTCCCCTGTACAAGCTTCCCACCACGACAGACCCAGAGTCAGGGCGAATCACCACGTCACTGCCCACCACAGCCCCATTAAGGCTGGCTGTAGCAGCGGGGGTCCCCAGCACCCCTTGCTTGCAGGCACGGTGCCAGGGTCAGAAATTTTTAGTCTAAACTGATACAGTAAGTCCCAGAACTCACCTCAGAGTCTGTTTCCTAGAGAGCAAAAACTAAGGCTGTTAGAAGTTGTCCTTTACACTCTCCAAAGCGAGATCTAAAAAACTCCATTGATTAGGTAGTTAACCATCAAATATTACATTTTACGCTCTAAATGGTTGATTTATAAAGAGATCTAAAGAAACTATATGAGGAAATAATACCGTGACCTATTGCTTAACACTGGCAAGTCAACACACATAACACTTGTTTAAAGCCCTGGCTCGTCCGATTCATGACAGTAGCCCTTACGGAGTGGCTGAAGCCCTTGCGCACAGACTGGAGTCTCATTCCCCACCACTATCCCTTAATACCCATCCACACAGAGCACTCTTTTTGTGCTATCATTTTAATGGAATACTAAAATAAAATAGTTCACAGAATGCAAGATTTACTACAACACATAAAAATAAAATGACAATAAAATCATACACATAAATTAAGGGAGAAGCCCAGTAATCTAGTCTGTATCAACGCTGGGTTTTCTCTCACGTCAATGTCTCATTCTTCACCTTCTTTGAGGTACAATAAGTTACCATTATTGGTAAATATTTATATTGGGTTCTGTAGTGTCAAGATACTGACAGTTAATATAAGTCTTCCAAAAAACACTCCCATCTTGCCAAGTCAACACAAATATTTATCATACATGCCCTTCTAGAGGCTTATGCCTTTTTGGGAATGAGTTTTAGGATTATCTTTATTCTTGTCTCAGCAACTTCTAGCTAAGCAAACTAGAACAAATTAGGACTCTGGTAGCCACATACACACTAGCTAAAATCAATAGCTTTAATTTTCACATTTAAACCTACAATTTTCATCTGACAGGCTCAGCAGGTTTTAATGTACACAACAATTTACTTTTACTGTTTTAATTGTTTTTAGTCAATCACTTTTATTGCTTCTCTGCATCTGACTAAACAAATTAATAGAGCTATGTTCATAAATGATTACTTTGTGAAATGGCTTGATAGAAACATTTGCCAGTTTCACCTTCAATTACTGCCAACATTAGTAATATCTATACCAAAAGGTACATTTATCCAGGTTTTATAATTAAGTGAGCAACAGGAGCAGCAACAGCCAAAAAAAAAAAAACCAAAAACCAAACCCGAACAAAACCACCAATAACTATTTAATGTGCTCCATAGTTTCAAATTTCAGCTTTCTAACAGTGTTCCCCCACCCCCAGGCAAACTGAAAACAGTAAGACCTGCCTGCATATTTGGTTGGAAAAAAAAAAAAAAAATCTTTTCTGGATCACAGAGTCTACTCGTGCCTAGATTCTTACATCATATTTTGGCTGAGGAAAAACAAAATTTTACAAAGAATACATAATTAAATGGTCACGATGACACTGTTACAGGGCATGAGACCTGGATTAAATTCCTTGTTTTGTCCCTTTAGAAAAGGGCAGTGAGATCCCAAACTCCAGAAGAGACAGGGCTCCCGCCTTGTCCCCACCCAATGCAGCTTCTTGGCCAGTCAGGAGGTGGGTCAGGAACAGGATCCTCAGCTTGAACACAAGGCATAGCAGTGCCTCTTCCCTTCAGCATAGCCAAGGTTGGAAAACTGACTATTCAAAAACATGCCACAAAACTGGAAATACCAAGAAAGCCTACCTTGATGAATGGCAGTGAGGATAGCCTTTCCCATGCTATGCACAGATCTCAGGATCCAAAAGAGATTGTGAGCTCTCATAACCATTACTGCAGCTGTTGCTAACCCGAAACATCGGAATACAACTCTGCAGTTTGGTCTTTCCCCAGTTAATGCATCAGGTGAGCTAAGACAACTGTGAAAATAGAATTAATTGAGAGCAGAAGTTGTCTTCAGATACTACTTCCAAATACATCTTTTAGGAGGCTTGACCCAACAAGCATTTTTGAAAGCAAACTAGACCCATATCAGCGAGGCCTTCCCACACAACATGTGCTACATATACTCACTGAAGTGAGAGATCCCGATCCACTGAATGAAACCCACGGTTAATCTGATGGATCTTTAGCTCTTTGGTCTGAATTTAAAAGAATGAGTTTACTTGACCGAAGAGATCACAGACCTCCCACACATAGCAGACAGCTTGCCCTAGACACAGCTACGAGGACTTTCACCCAAGATGCTCAAAACCCTGGACTCTAGACTACCTTCCTAAAATAATAAAATAAGAATTCATTTAATGGGGAAAAAATACCATAGGAACAGAAGCTAAAGCCAAAGACTGTTTCTTCACAGGCTTCAGCGTCAGGCTCCCTCTGGTAAGAAACATTTGAATGCTTTTCTTCGTCGTGCTTTAAGAGGAAGGCTGGAGACTACCACCAAGAACAGCCTCCAGCCAGTGCTCAAAAGTCTTTCAGTAAAAGCAGGGTTTGAACAGCTTTACAGCTGAGCAAGAGAATTTTTTCTCCTACCTTCTGGACATGTTATTTAGTCTAACCATTCGAATAGCTCAAGTCTTGCATGAGGAACACCCTCCTTAGAACAGGGGAGGCTTTGGTTTTCATCCAGTCAGGCAGGGGAAGCCTGAATCCAGTTCTTCCAACTCCTGGATGGGACCACCACTTTCAGTCTTTCCTTCTCCAGGTACAGAATCACCTTAAAGATCTCCCTCCTTCCACCATACCTTTGCTTTAAGTTGTTTGACACCGAAGAGGAATGAGGTGCCCATCTCAGAGCAATAGGCTAGGCCATCCACACCCAGTAAAGGAGGGTGCTTCCCCCTTCCTGGGTGTGTGCCTGAGGGAATGGGGGTATCATGGCTTCCCTGGCCCGCACATAGGTTAAGTCACAACAGGATGCTGCAGGGCCTGCCAGGTTCAGCCTTATTCAACACACTTGGCTCTCCAGACCTACCTAGACACACTCCTCCAGTGGATACTTAATCGCTTTGACTACAGCTACCATGCCACTTCTTCCTAATTTTATATGTTTTATCACCACTCCTATGGTAACCTGTGGATTAGGAGAACACAATTCATGATTTTGGGAGGATCTTTCCATCCCTCTTACTATGTTTCTTAAACACCTTGCCTTGCAAGTGAGTAAGTACTTACTCAAAGCTTTCCTCCCCACCTTTATGGTGTGCTCTTTTTTCCCCAAGTAGTCACCAGAGTACTAAACTGGCTACTGCTTTTGTGCAAAAGCTAAAAATGATTTCACATTGGTCAAAACTGCTGACAAACTAGTTTTTCATTCGATATTCCCACATAATGTCACTCACGTTTGATTTAAACCTTCATTGCACACACGCCCTCAGAAGCGGGCTGGGTCTTAAGCTGTAGGAAACTGATAAACTGCACAGTGTGGTAGAAGGGCTTTTTACTATTCTTTTAGAAACCTGCATAATATCTTGTATGAAAGAACCCTGATCTCTGGCTGAGGCTGCTAGGTACTTCATGAATATAAACCGAATACATTAATCCCTTCAGTCCTTAAGCTACCAAGCCCACACTCCGCTGCAACAAGAAGAGTCATGAAAAGCTTGTATGACAAAGAAGTGTCTTACTACACATGCAAATTGCAAAGAACAAACCTGTTTATTTCCTGAGGTTCATGCAAAAATATAATTGGGATTTTAGTATTTCTGTATTCCTTGAGTCAGTTCCCGAGTCTAAATAGATACCATTTTTAGTTTTAAGTCGCTTGATATTAAACAGATACTTGATCCACCAGCAGTTCTCACAAAAACACCCCTTGCTCCCCTCCCTGCAGTGAGGTAACACAGCTGTGCCACAGTCCTGTCTTTTCATCATCAGGCAGGGCAGCACTCACAAAAACGTCAAAGTGAGGACAGCCACCGTGCTTGTGTGACATACCCCAGAGCATGTCTGTGTGCAGGACTCTTCAATAAAGAGCGAAGTCTAAAAAAAAGAAAGGCTAAATAAACAAGTTTTCTGCCACGTTTACCTGAGTTGCTGCTACTCAGGGCAGGGATTAGCAGGAAGAACAGGTAAAGTTAGAGGCAGCAACAGCATCTCCACTGGCAGGCGAATACATCCATTTTGGTCAAACAAAGCCAGCCCCCTCCCACCACTGCACTGCAGCAGAGAGCAGCAGCCAACGGAACCCCAGACGCAACCAAGCCTGGGCACATCCCTATTCCTGCAGAGAAGAGCTAGCAAGGTCACCTTACCTCTGTGCCCTGTGTGGCAGCCCAGGAAGGCAGCAGCCTTGGCTCATTGTCAAAGTTGCTGTGAAACAGTAAGAAGCTGCAAAACTCAGCCATTGGCTGTTTTCCTGCAGGCCAGCCCTACGGCATGCTGACCCACAGAACCCTTTGCAGAATGATTAGATGGTATCCAAGACTGACCTTGGATTACTTTGTACACAACACACATGTACTGTTGGACTGGCCCACTAGAAGTTCTCACTTGGTCCAGCTACAGCATACCTAATATTTCTACCAACTAATGACATCATTTTGTAAACAGTAATGAAGAATTAGAGCTACAGTAGGATTTCAAAGGCCAATTTTAAAATACAGGCAGCCAACGTGATCTAGCTGATCAAGATCAGCTGGAAGCTTCAAGGGACAATATTTTGCTATTCCCTCCATGCACACTCCAGCATCCTGCTCCGAAATAGCTTTCAGAAAAGGTCCTTTACAAATGGGATTTTTTTTTCACTCTTTCAACAGGGCTTATCTGTTCAACGTCACTTGTTCTACGACACACCATGCAGAAAAAGCCTGCAGGTCCCTGCCAATACAGTCTACATCGACAGGGCAAGCAGGGAGCAGGCAAACAACAAAAAATAAATAGCTTGCCCCAGGTACATAGAAAGCCTGTGCCAGAACCAAGAAGCACACACAGACCACTTGATTCCAATGGTCTTACCTTCGAGGCTGCCCTTTTGCACTCTTCAAAAACAAACCTTAAAAAAAAAAAAAATCAGCCCAAGGCATCAGCCTACAGCACTGCTACCAACAGTTACTCTAATTTCCCTTTCAGGAAGTAGAGTTACATCAAGGATCAGCCTGACCCACGTGTTTATGTTGGGATAGGAATCACACTGAAACTTGCTGAAGTTTGAGAAGTTCACTACTTGGCAAAGTCCTTCCTTCCACCTCACCTACCTACAGCAGAAGAGACGACACCATGTACCATGCCAAACCAGCCCCTGCCCCCCAGGCATTAAATATACTGGTATGGAGGTGTTACAGGGTGCATTCCCACCACATACGTGAATGTGCATATATTCTCTACATCTGTTATCTTCCCTTCGCTGAACTCTCTAGCATGCAGATGCAACTCATGCATCACACGGTTACACCAGCCAAAACAGATGAAAAAGAATCACGTCCAAGCTATAAATCATATCAGTCCATTGCAATTAAGCACATTCAAATTCTAAATCCCAGAAAACAGACTTTGTAACGATACAACTGCTGACTGCATCTACCAAATCCTCTATTGCTGCCCTTCAAACGTGCTTTCCATTTACAAGCGCACAGAAGCTACTTTACTGCCAATTCCTCCATTGATGGCACATTTTATTGACAAAATACAGCTGAGCCACCTAAAGCAATTTCAGCGACAGAATAACCTTTCACACAAGAAGTTAACCAGCTCCTCCATCCATTTGCAGCAGATTTAGATTAGCAAACACCACACACAGAGACATTCAGATCCTTTGAACAGCCTCATGCCAGCTGACAGCTAGGGACAGCATAACGCTATAACAGCAATTCATGCTCTGAGTTCTGGGAAACAAAGCTTTCCTTACTCAGAAAGAAGAGGTCTGGATTCCCGCTCCAGATAAAGAGAAATCAAGTCAAAGAGAAGTTGTCAGGCATTACCATTCTTACCTCAGAGAAGCAGCAAACCCACCACCCTCTAAACGGGTAAGACCCTTTTTCTCCTACTCGGGCCTTGCTGGAGGGGTGAGTCTGTATTGCTGCCAGCTGCCAGCCAGCCTCCCAGGTGAAAGAAATGACACGTTAGTAGCAGAGATCCCCACTGCCTGCTCATGTGATGGGCTGTTTTCAGTCTGCAATGTGTCACTGAGGAGCTGGTGTTCATGTCCTAGTTTTGTTTGTGTTACTGTAGAGAACTGGGACTAGCCTATTCTATAAACATCTGAGGGTTTATTGCTAGGCACTACAAAAGATACATCTGCATACTGCCCCTCTTTCAAAGATTTCTTACAAAAATGCAACAATTAGGTTAATGTTTTTCATTAAGTTCCTAAATTGGAAGTTCATTTTTAAAAATACATAAGAATTTAAGAATATATAAAGGTTAAATTCCCACTATAAACTTTTTAAATGGATGGAAAGAAAACATTTATGTTTAAAAGCAACCGCAGAGTGACTTAGCTCCCAAATATCATCCCTCTCCAAATTCACACGCAGGTATACAAGACACCTACATGTGCCTAGGGAGGTATTCACCCTGACCAAGAAAGCCTGCCGAAGGGTTCTGGGACCCAACAGAGTCCTGCAATAAGCCCTGACAATGCAAAACTCCTGTGTTTGGAGAACAACCCCCTTCAAGATCACACAGTCCAGACTTCCGCTTTCTGTGGGGTATTTTAGCAACACTACCCCAGATCTGCAAGCAGAGACTCTGCACCGAGTTCCAGTCTTTGCCACACACAGGCCCCTTTGAACTCTTATATTTAAACAAGATAGCCAAGACGTGCAGTCAGAGAGAGAGATCTGAAGAGGAGGGCCTTTGGTGCATGGAGTACAGCTCTTTGAGTTGAAAGTCAAAGAGAATGGAGAAAGGAATAAATAATCAAAAGAAAAGAAGTAGAAAGAAGCAGGTAAGAGTCTGTGAGACACAGATCTACTCTGATATTCCTAGAGCACCAAGAAAATAAGGTGCTTTTTTTGTTGCCTAAAGCAGATTTTGGTGTAACTCACACTATTACATAGAAAGAAGTACCTCATATTAACAGAAGTTTTGTATTGTCCACGTGACTTTAATTTATCCCTCATAAAAGAGAAGAGTCAAGGTTGTACGGGTAGAGAAAAAAAATAGCAAGTTTGGGCATCAACCAATAGCCCAGTGATCAGAGCAGCCACCTTGGCAGGAAAAAAGACATGTGTCAACATCCTGCTCCCAGGGTTGTTCAGGAATTTACATGAATCACTCCTCAGATAAACCCTGGAGTGCAGACAGGCATTGAGCAGGGACGGTTGTTGTCTGAGGAGGCCCCAGCAGCGTAACACCCCAAGGCAAGATCATGGGTGTGATTACTGCATGGAGAGAGGCCATGTCAACAGGGACAGTCACTCTTGCTAAGATTCCCAGGGAGATAAGTGATGCCAGTGGAAAGTAGGAGTCTCTGTCTCACAAATAAACTGTCATTTACTTAATGCAAAGCCCAGCCTGTCTCCTTAGCATCTTTACAAGTTGTTAATAAAACACAACAGAGGCCCGGGAGTTGGGAAAAGAGTAACTGGAGTCACTGGGACTCATTGGTGGCCAGAGGTAAATAAATATGAAACACCTGAGGGGAAGGGCCTCAGAGGGAAAGGCTTGACACCCAAAATAGATGTATGTTAGAAGAATTAGGATACCTTTAAGTGTACTTTGTGGAAATGGGATGGGATAAAGAAAGTTTATGATGAACATCAGGGGAAAAGAAAACCAGCCCTAAAAAGCAGATACATTAGAGTTACCTGAAGCACCTCAAGCAACTGAGCTTTATCACGTCTCTTCTGAAATGTGAATCTCTTTGGCTTTAGGTACCAAAAATAAGAGGGAAAAAAAGAAACTACATGGAGAAGGAAAGAGAAGACCAATTAATCTCTCATTTGCCACACAATTACCTGCAGGAGGCATCCTTATCTTCTGGGATCCTGCATCCGAGCCTCAGATTTGAGGTTCTAGATTGGATATATTTTCCCCCTTGAGGAAACAGGTGTTTAACCTTCAACCTGTTGTAACCTGCAGATACAGTAACATTATGGCACCTTCCAGCTTTGGACAGGGAAGGAGGAAAAACGTCCAAGGCTCATCCCTTGGGCTGACACCCCTGCGCCATTGCCTGTGCCCGTGGAGCCACCAACGAATACAGAAACCGCTCAACTTTACTTGAAGTGAGAAGTTTGCAAAGGTGTGACTCTCCAAGGGTCAAGAATGGAAGTTGTGAAAGCACCGCTGGGTTGTGAGTTTAAAAACGTGTTTTAACCTGGAAGCTCAAGTGAGGCGGGGGCAGCCCGTCGGGTTTCTCAGCACCCAGGGAACTGAGCTCTGCTCAGCGGCTGACCGCACCCCACTGAAGGGAAGGTTTAAGGCTATTTCCCATGTAAAGAAACAAAACTAACTCTGACTGTTTCCCACCCCATTTATTTACCTCAAACCCCTCGTCGTGCCTTTGGCCTCTCCGCCCCCGGCACTTCACAGCACACCTCAGGCGCACCCCGGGCTGTCCGGAGCGCTGCCCCGCACCGGCGGGTGCTCCCCTCCTCCGCGGAGGG